>NC_067481.1:88647008-88947008 GCF_947179515.1 Apodemus sylvaticus | reverse complement strand
ACCTCAAAGCCTACCTTCAGTGCCTCAGTAGCACACCCCCAATAAGGCCACACCTCCTAGTTCTTCCCAAACAGTTCCACTAACTGAGGACCAAGCATTCAAGTACCCAGGCATATGATCCAGTGGGGGGCATTCTCATTTAAACCACCACATAGCATGAGGAAAAATTAAGCAGGTTGATAACTTTAAATATCACTCTAATTTGAAAAGAAAAACTTGAAAAATAAGTAGTGGATGACTAAGAATAAAGACTGCCTGACTTGAATTCAGAAAATCTGGAGAACAAAGGCGAGAAGATATTTATGAGAGTAGATGCCTTGGGAAGTTCATCAGCTAAGCTGACATACCCAAAGCAGAGAATTATTTTGGCTTACAAAATAATTCATATACAAAATATATTCATATTTATATTTAACCAGCATGAGATCTTAGTTGGTGTTTTTAAGGTTTAGCTGGACATATTGTAAGTATGTAACAAAATTTGATAGATGGATATGCATATGAGTGATGATGTGCCTTTTGAATCAGAGTTTTCACACATAAGAGTTTCTGGCTTAGGAATATAAGAAGGTTGTAATGAAGAGTGAATAACAGATCCATTTCCTATGAAAAGGATGATGTCATTAGAACACCCAAAAACATAGATTATTAATTTTAATACAACACTTTTATGTAAACATAAAGGAGTCAACATTTAGCAAGTGCTTTATCCACCTTAGTCTATCTTAAGCTTATCACCCCTCTTCATTAAATCTCTTAAATGAGCAAATTCCTATGAAGGCATGGCAGTGTAAGAATAACAAATATGTTTCATCTCTGCCTATGGGATCTAACACAAAACTCCTAAACCCCATGGAATCTGTAGCATCTTTCATGTGAGGCTTTGGATGCCTTTAGGTACCCAGAAATATCAAGGCAGAATCAGAGTATTGAAAGCTATATCCCTTAGCCTTGGGAGAGCATAAAGGGATTGGAGCCTGAACTAGTCATCAGTAGCCAATAATGCAAACATATCAATATGATAAGGCCTTCTTAAAAAGCCCTAAAAGGATGCAGGTATCTCCAAACTACTGAATCCTTAAGAGGGCATGCTGAAGTTCCTGATTTCCCTTCCATTCCTTGACCTCTGTCTTATTTCTCTAGCTGTTCCTCTGGATTCTTTGTAATATCCCATATAATAAAAAAGATAAACATAAGTAAAAAGTTGATTTATTAACTGCTCTAGCAAAATTTTTAAGCATGAAGGTACAGTCACTGAACCTTGATTTACAGCTGGTTGGTTTATCATTGGCACCTGAACCTGAGCTGCAGAATTGAAGCATCCTATGAGTTCTAATACTATATCACATTTTGATGGCTAGACGTGAGATTCTTTATGCGAGGACTATCTAAAAGATAGGAATTATTTTTATTTATATTCTTAATAGCAAAAGATCCTCTCAATGGGCTGGTGGTTCAACTATAGAATAGCAAACCTTTTCAATACCCACTTCATGATGCCAGAAGTTTTGTGCTCTACCACTATTTGTAAAGTGTTCTATCATATGAAGTAAGTTTCTAGCACAGATCTTCTGATTTATTTATATTTATTCATTTTTACCTTATTTCTGAAGATTTATTTTTACTTGTTCATGTGTTTATCTGTGACAATGCGCACAGGAGTGCAGGTGCCCAGGCAGCAGCAGAAGATGCTGGTTATAGGTAGCTATGAACCACCTGGCGTGGGTGCTGTGAGACACACTTGTATTCTCTTCAAGGACACTATGCGCTGTTAACCACCGAGCCATCCTTCCAGACTTTTTTCTCCCCAATTTTAAAGTTAAAAATGTTACCATTCTTTGGGAATAAAAAAATAAAGTTTCTTACTAATGAAAGAAGACACAAGTAGAAAAAAAGTAGTTTGGATATAGTTGAGATATAACAGTGTGTGGCTAGCACGGGAATCATTGAAAGTAGTTGTACATTGATTATTGATAGCTAAATATTATTGATACAGTGGGACTTGAGGCATAGACTAGAAATGTGGCCTTCTCTATGCAAGCCATGGAAGCAACAATCATGACTCTAAGTCAGTCCACAAAATGGGGTTAGTGATAGGTGTATAGCCTATCCAAATGTTTCCTATAGTTGGATTACCAAGAAACCCATCTGACACAAGGTATGACAATCATGGCTCCATACGTGTGCAAAAGATAATGATGATAATAACACATTTATGATCCCACCTTCCAAGGACTCCCTAAAACTTAAAGATAAAAGCCACATGTTCACTATCAAACATCACAGAATCCTTCCACACTTATTTTTTATTAATTAAAGATTATAGTGTATACATTTCCTCTATCAGATAATAAGCCTCCAGGAACTGACAGCAGCTACTAAATAACAAAGTCACTAGAACTTAGAACTTGTTTCCCCTGCAGAAAAGGCATTTGCTGTCCCACACCACATGTTTCTGCTATCCCTCTGCCAACATTAATGTCCAAAAGCATTTGAGGAACCACCCAACAACTATACAAAAACCTCATTTTTGGAGGGTGGGATTGCCAATCCATAGTCTCCTGTGGGACACAAAGGAACACGCTCTAGCCTATTAGTATGACAGGTAGTGCTCTTACTAACAACTGCTTTTTACTCCCTCTGACAAATGTGCTTGGTGCCACGGTTGACGTTTGTGTGGTAATCAGGAGTGATGGAGAGGGGCCGTCGGCACTGCCGAAAGTGCCCCCCGATTTAATGTGAACGATTTGTCAAACGTGCTGTGATAGCAACGCTGTCAGAGCCGGGCAGGGAAGCACTCTGTCATCTTTGCGCCAACCAAGGTCACTTTGGCAAGGAGAGGAGGGCTCTCGCCAACGAAATTTTCATGTTTATCTCTGATATGCATGGCCTACTTTCACAACTTGTTTTCCTTCTATTAACAGATAACCATCGAGGGCTCAGGGAGACACTCCCCTGGAGAGAATCAGCCTGTGACAAGATTCAGTTCCCTGTGAATGCCACTGGGCATCACTGAATGGCCAAAAACTAGGGTAGCAGACATGAGAGCCAGGGCCCCTATACAAACCAACATACCTCATGGATGGTGCTGGGATGCGTATCTGAGTAGTATATCTTATATATTTCAAATCTAGCATGGATAATGTTAGGATTGAGCATCACATGACATGGTATGATATAGTTTTATTCCATGGTTCTGGACATTAAATATTTCTCAAGCATGGAAAGGGTGTCAGGTTTGAGGATGTCTTCCAACAGTGTTGGCTCAATGTCTTGATAGACTTGTCAGTTAAAGAAATGTGGGTTAATGTGGGTAAAGGGGAGAAGGACTTTGCTATTAGTCAAATGATGCTTACAGCTAGAGGAGGTTGTCTTGGATCTCTCTTTGTCATAAATTCTAATCATGCTCTGCTGGGCTTCTCTTATTACGCTGGTATATCTCTTGGAATAAACTAGATGCAATAATAGTGCAGGTGTGGTCTTGTTGAACTTTGTATCTCTATCCTCCAGGATAGTATCTCTTCAGGGAAAAGTGAATGTAGAAATGAATTAAATCCATAGAAATAAATGTAAGAAAGTTTAGCAAGAGACAATAAGGAGCCTGGAGGAGGCATGGAGATCTGGGGAGCCAGGACAGTGGGCATTCTGTCTGGGACTGACTATATGTAAAAGAGCATGGGTGAAATGAAGAAGATGAAGGGTAAGGCCCACAGGAATGCCACTGACTGACTATGTGGCTACATTGGGCACAGAGGAGACGTTCACACTATGAATATGTTCATTCATAGCAGCCGCTGTTACTCTGTGCAATGTTTTTTGCTTGTTTTACCTTTTCCTTTTAATTAGTTACTAATGCTTAACTACCAAGAGTGTTTTCGTAAAGCTTTGGATATTGGAATCTCTTAAGTACTGGAGTTACAATTGCCTGACAGTATTGGGGTGCACACACAGCTGCCCCTTTCAGCTGGACATTTTGTGCCGAGGTTTCTCAGGCTTGAGAGTTTAAGGCCAGTTTCTACCAGTTCCCATGTTTGCGCATTTTCTTCTTTTAATACTCAACAAGCATCCAACCTGTCAGGTCCCAACCAATGAATCACAGAGCACTGAATGAAGGACTGAGGCTTTCAAATCAGTGGCCCTTAAATTAGGCTCTGGTGGATTAACTCCAAGAGGTCCTTACCAGTCTCCTTCAGGTCTACCAGAAAGCCCAAGTGCTCAGATGACCAGCACCATCTGAGATTGCTCTTCATATAAAATCGGTTAATTAGGATAAAAGTGATACACTTAGTACTTCAGATAAGCAACCCTGTTGGTACGTGGGATCTCTGGTCCTGGTTGGCATAGTTAGTAACACTACTCCCATGTTACAATAAGAAAAACAAGGCTTTAGGTGAAAACAGAGCACTAACAAGATGAACTTAGACCTTAGACATTAGGTCCAAATCGCAAAAGTGAGGCCAAAACACTAGAACCTCATTAAGGATTTCTAAGCAACCCTAATGCCTAGCCAGAAGTTTAGACCCACAGCTTTACCATTTATTCCCCGCTCCTCAAAATCGTATGTTGAAAGCCTCAGTCTAATTGTGGTGTTATTAGGGGGTGGAACATTTAGGTTATGATAAAATTCCCACAAATTCCTAAAGATAGCGTCTACATGATGAAGGCGATGTCTTTATAGAAAGACCAGAGAGAACCAATATTTTCCTGCTTGTTCTTCCTCTGCTCCTCTAGCCTCCTTCTACTGTCAATAACCCCCCCCCCCCCTTGACATTACAGAATAATGTAAGAGGGCAGTTCTTCACCAGCCACATGGACAGCCCTCATCAGGAATTCAACATTCCTGCCATTCTGATCTGAGACTTCTGTTTTCATGAACTGTGAAAAAGAAACACTAGCTGCTAAAACCGCCCAGCGACCTGAGGTGACTAATACAATGAAGGGCTCGGACTTCCTCCCTCTTCACCTGTCAGATCAAAATACACATGACTTGCAAGGACTAGGCTGGAGTGGCATAGAAAGTGACAGTTTTGTAGAATGTGCCCCAGGGGAAGGATTTCTGTCTGCACTCCCAACAATTAAGCTTTGGTTATGTTGCAAGGAATATTTGATTAGAACACATGGTGTATTCTCTCTCTCCATTTTCCTCTCCCTCTTTCTCTCCCCTCCCCTTCCCTCCCCTTCCCTGCCCTCCTCTTTTCTCTCTCTCTCTCTCTCTCTCTCTCTCTCTCTCTCTCTCTCTCTCTCTCTCTCTCTCAGTCTGGATATGTCTGGTAAGAGCTCCGTCATTGAAGGATACCTTGAGCCTCAGTACCACTCATTTCCCAAGTGAGAAAATGGAGGAGTTTCTGACACTGAACAATTCTCTAAATTTTGTCCTTACTCGGGGACTAAAATCTTTTGGGTGATGTACACAAATGCATGTCTTAAAAGAGCATTTTTATAGCACCTTTATGTGTATTTTAAATTATGAGTTGCCTTCCATGGCAATAAAGAATCCTCAGCATTCATAATCTATGAAAAACTGGAAAGGGAGAAAGAAAAACAGTAGTTAATGTAACTGTTATCTGTTATCTGACTGGATATGTAGGTTCAGCTGGTCAAAGGGTATGGCTTCAACACATGTGTGTCCATGTACTCCAAAACTGGGTTCTCATTAGATAGTTGCGCTAGATTTGATATGGAAATTGACCCCTGTGTGACATCTATTCAACCCAATGAAGAGAAATACTTGTTCAACTCATAATCCTGAAATACTCACGCGAGTGGCCTAATTATGCTCAGCAGCAGTGACTCCAGGGAAACGCTTCCCAGCAGGGATACCAGGGCTATATTTAATGGGCGCACTTTGGGATGAATAGTTATTCACTGGCCCTTTTTGGATAATGGGACTTATTTTATGCAACTCCTGTGAGAGTCACACAGCTCAACACTGAACACATGAACAGCCTTTGTTCATATCCCTATATCAAATAGAGACAAAGGCTGATTGATTCATACTAGGTTCTTAATATTCAGTCTTGAATGACTGAAAAGAAATTTAAAAATTAACTGCGACTATTAGTATTTGCATGCCCTACTTCATCAAAAAAAATGGTCTTTAGGAAATAAAAATGAATGTATAGCTATTAGTTTCTCCTACTAAAAGTCCTTTGATGATGTCCCACAGCCTGTAGCTTAAAACAGAAAGTGCTCAGTATGCCATAGGAGCATATGCGTAGTCTGGCCTAGACCCCATCTTAGATTCCATCTCTCATCACACTGACAAGGGATGACCTTGTCATTAATTACAGTTCAAGTAACCTTACAGTATGCCTTCCAGTCTTTGATGAAACTGCTTCCCTTTTGCCTGCAATATCAACTTCCTATTTGAGCCCCAAATATCTTTCAAGATTCAGCTTCATGAAGTCTTCTTAGCCTACCCATGAAGAGCTAACCATTTTGCCTCCCTCTACAGTGTTCACAGATTTCAGTTATTTTCATTTGTTGCACTCCCATCGCGTTACAGGACTAAATAGCCACGCTTCTTCTCCCAATAATGTAAACCTCACTCTCTAGAAATGTGGTCCAGAGTTGGTTTTACAGGCCTGGCATCTGCCACAAGAACCGGGTCATTGCACATGCCCACCCATGACAGTTCGAATAAATACCCCAAAGTCTCTTTCCATTCTTATGCCCTGGGAGTCAGGAATGCAGTACAGAAGATGTTCTCTTTTCAAGTAGGGAAACTACTAGAGGATCTTTTTTAAATATGAAAAACCTTACAAACATGCTAATCCTATGGAAGATGTGACATAGTCCTGAAAGCCTATCAGAAAATTGCATGAGAAGAAAGTTACCCGAAAACAATAACAGTGATGAGATCATCTAAAGCAAGCACTTGGGATGATGAGTCCAAACAAAGTGGATCTTCAGTACTGATCTATGTTTGATCAGTGAAATGGTAATTTATTAATTATTGACTATTTAAATAGCACGTTGAAGCCCAGCATGAGGCTCCATTTTTGTTACCTGCCATCCTTTCAATTGAGAATAGATTGGTTTCTGCCTCCATCGTTATTATTATTGATAAACATATCCTGCATCCCTACTATGTGACAGATGATTTTAGTAACAGACAAAATTAAAACTGGCCTCTTGTGCTGTATTTTTCCTCTTGTTCAGTAGTTAGTTCACTTAATAGCTAGTTTCATATTTGGTACTTAATAAAAATCAGCAACAAGACTGTATTTTATTTTGCTATCATTAAAAGACTTTGTGATGTACGCCTTCAAGTATTGGGCCACAGAGTCTAAGACTTTATGTCTTATCATTGACCTACAGTCTAAGATACAGCTGTTGTGCCACACAAAACACCTCATTGACCCATGAAGTGTGCAGGAAAAACCAAGCTCTGCTACAGCCATCTTCTTTCCGTTTCCACATCTTCTTATTCCTTTCTTCCGCTGACTGACAGCATTCTGCCCTCAGCAGTGATGGGATGCGGGAGTTCCGCATCCCATCACTAGTGGTAAAGAAGACAAGGGAGCACAAAGGCAACAGCCAACTTCCCAGTCCTCACGCTGCGCTCCGAGCTGAAAGCAGACTCATCTAGTGTCCTTTGAATCCCTTGGAAACTAGACATTATCTTATGTCCTAGAAATGGAGAAGGGCATGCCAAAGCCAACACGGACTTCCTTGCCAAATGATGGTATTAAGCAATTTAAAGAAACACTCTGGACATAGTCTCTTCTATAAAACCCGAGGTAATATTGCTGCCTAGAATAGTTAGTGAAATGTAAAAAGCCCTATGGCCTATTAACTGATGACCAAGCTGTGACAATGGCAGAGTGGCATTGCACATAGGGACTCTGCAACATCTTTTGCCACGCTTCTTTCTTCAGGTGACTCTCTTTATAATATGTTCTCTAGGAGCATCACGTCCACCTCACAATCCTTATCCTTGACATCCCTCAAAAAAAAATCCTGTCACAGGAATTCCATGGTAGATTATCTGTCATTCAGGTATCAATTTGAATGTCCTTGTTCTTAGTGGGTAATCCATGACCTTCCTCATTTAGGAGGTCTTCCCATGACTGCTTAATTACCACAGATCTCTGCACATATTTATTTTACAGCATTGTCTCTTGCATGTGTCTATGTGTGTGTGAGTGCACAGCACTTGTTTTATCTCTTTTCCTTTTTGCTGCTCCCTTTACTGATGCTTTTAGTTATCTCTCCCTGTTCTCACTCACTCACATTTTTCTCATCCACTCTCTCCTCTCTTTCTCTAGCTCTCCACACTGCCACCACTTCAGAACTAGAAAAAAGCATGTCTATAATACATTCAATCCCATCTATGAAAATAATGTATTTGAGGGGAGATATCTTCCCTCATGATGGACTTGAACAAGCTATCTGGTCTCAACAGTACAGACTGTTCTCCTCTTATCTGCCCCAAAGCTCATTTGACCCAGTTATGACTCAGAACACTCGATATTCAGCAGAAATTGGTGGAGAATGATTTTTTTCTTTGCACCACCCTCATCAATGAGAAAATACAGATGGTAAGACAATATGTAGCCGTGAACCCCACCTGGAGAGGTCAAACATGCATGTCACTGCTCTCTCTTACAGCAGTGAGTTTTGTTCAAGGTGGTGAGGGGGAAAGGTCCTTGCATATCAAGGACCAGAGGAGGGAGGAGAAACAGAAGGCTCTTTGGTTCATTTCTCCTCCTTCTCTAGAAACGTACTTGAGGAACAAACAGGGAGCAGCTGAGGAATGAAGAATCTAAAAACACCATGTTATACTCACTACTATAAAACTGCAGAGAGATGGACTGGAGACTAAAATACTAAAGGAAGGAAATCTGACAGGAACTTCGGTGATCGGAGCGATATTCATGGTGGATTCCCCTGTCTCCTGGCAACAGAGGCCATATCTCTGTTCTTCTACTGCAGTAATGCCACTCACTTCTCTGGATTCCCTCCCTTTCATCCTGTCTCCCTTCCTCCTGGTCCCTCCATCCATCCCAGGCCCCAGTTACCAGTTTCTTTTCTCCTTTCCAATTCTTATCACCAAGAAATCTGCACATAAATACTGGGAAATGAAAAACTGCTTGCTATGGAATGATACTGAATACAACTCTGGGGGGAAAATGTGTTTGCAGTTTTTATTAAGCAGCAACACGAGCTAAAGAAGATGATTTATGGTAATGAATCATATTAATCAACTAAATTAATATATCATTTCAGTGATTCATAGAGTAACAATAACAAATAAGAAATCGGACTTAAAAAAAAATCCTAGCCAGGTATATATGCATCCAGACATAAATTAAAGATTAATTTGTAATCTACTCACACATTAAAATCAAGGACATTATTTCATTATTTCTTATCAAATATGCAAAAGTGCAGTCCTCCCTACAGTGATTCTTTCCCAATTGAAAGCACTGCTTGTAGTTCCCTGAGTAAATAAAATACAATGTATATACATCTCCTCCTGTTCTCCTGCTGTAACAACTAGTCTATAGGGGACATTATTTCACTTGAAAAATAGATAAAAGAAATAATGTTGTAACCTCGAGAGTAGGGTTGTGCAGTGTGGCAGGGATTAGCCATGTGTGTCTGTTCAAATACAAATGCACATTTGATTAAAATTCTGAATGATTAGAAACCTCTCAGTCACACTAACTACATCTCAAGTTCTCAAAAGCTAGATGAGCTATGAGCCATCTTGGACTTTGTGGCTGTTTCCATTAAGAGATCTGCTGAAACCTCTTCTGTGGCAACCATTGAAACTGGATAACGTTGGGCTACCAGTACTACAAAAATTTTCTACTCATTTCCTATTTTTCCATAATATAGACCTACTGGTGTAATACTTTAATGACGTCTTGCCCCAAATGGATCGCGAATTACTAAGAGAAACACTTACTTTTTAGGATTTATGAAGGCAAATTCCCATCCTCTTCCCTCATTTGTCCATGGAGAACTCAAAAAGCAGCTACACCCTAACATATGTGGAGCGTTTTGCCTAGATGAGCAAATGAACCTTATGTACATCAGCTGAAGAAACTGTGAAATTAATTGTGTTGACATCCATTTGGGCAGAAAACAGTTAACCCGGCGTGACAAGGTGCATGATGGTGACTGAGAACCCAGAGGCCCTTGAGAAAGTTGTTTTCATCTCATTATGCCTGCTTTCATAATTATAACCGACTCATCAGCCTGGAGTCGAACACCGCGAATAATCACTTTCCTGCATATTTTTGAAGGAGGAAGCATAATAAGGTAAAATTTACAGACTAATTTATGACATTTGTGAATCTATTTTCAGGAAATGAAAAACTGTGATTCAGTAGGAGGATTGGAAAGTTGTCTTTTAAATAGTCTCAGAGTCTCTCTCTCTCTCTCTCTCTCTCTCTCTCTGTGTGTGTGTGTGTGTGTGTGTGTGTCTCTCTGTGTGTGTCTCTCTCTCTCACTCTGCTTTCTCTCTCTTTTTGAGAAAAAAAAGCTGTGTTTGTAATTATGAAAGAATATCTCATAGTAGAGCAAACAAACACAATTAATACCTGTTTAAACCCAGCAGAGAGTTTCTATCAGACTGTTTGAATTGGTTTCCTTTAGTTTCAAGAACATTTTTAATATAAGAAAGCAATAATCCTCTAGTGGGTTAAATGCATAGTTTAAAAAATATTGCAGTTAGGAGGACACTACCAGAAAAGATTATATAAGAAAAAGAAAACCACAAACTTGAACACTAATATACGTGTAACAAAATCATCCTAGGAGGACATTTTTCTGTATAAATAGATACACATCAACTGCGAGTAAATGCACTAGGCAGGTTTCTCGGTCACCTCCCTGAGACTCTGTTCTCCTTCAGTAAGTCATACATCAGTTATCACTAAGTCACTTCACTAATCATAAAATGCAGGGAACAATAACACATATAAAGCCACCAAATCTCTGCCAAACACAACACAGAATTAATCAAATAAACAAACACCTCTAATAAAACCATCTGGTTTGATTCTATTTTAGGTCACAGTAGCTATAAATGTCACCAAAATAATATTATGAACAACACAGTAACTGCTCTTAACTGGAATGACTTAGAAGAAATCAGGAGCAGCAAATGCTACCTTCTACCGTTCTTTGCCCAGTCAAACCTGATCTATAGAAAACAAGCAACTTGCAGTGAGTGATAACAATTGAATTATGTGGGAGAAAAGGCACTTGAGAATTCTCTGGTTTATTTTTGACTGTGAAACACTAGGCTGTAGGTGGTTTTGTAAAAACTCAATTAAAATGCCCATCTGTAAATGGGGAATTTACATTTGTTTGTAAACTTCCTAATTAAGAAATATCACTCCACCCTTCCTTCTGTGCCCTTAAAGATTTGCTGCCCTAAAATGTTGATGACAAATGCTAAAAATAAATCACAACAATAAACCACGGGTGACCAAGTTCCTCTCTGAACATAGCACTCAAGTCAGGCCCAAAGATGTAAGCATGTGTGTGTGTGTGTGTGTATGTGTGTGTGTGTCTCTCTCTCTCCTCCTCCTCCTCCTTCTATTCCTCCTCCTCCTCTTCGTTCCCTTCCTCTTCTTGTCCTCATCCTCCTCCTTTTTTCCTCCTCTACCTCCTTCCTCTAGTTCATCATCTTCATCATCTTCCTTTTCTTCTTTTTCTTCTCCTCCTCCTCCTGCTTCCCTTTTGAATGTTCATTTCCATATTTATTATGTTAAGTATTTGTTCATTTTATAGCTTGATCAAATGTTGACATTTTTTCTTGTGATGTGACACAAACTCCTCTCAGCTTTGAATCTTTTCCTGGAGAGCAAGCACCGTTGCTGGGGAAAAGTTCAAAATGACTCCTGTTGTAAGAACTTTTGAAAGAGGCTGGGATGCAATGAGCCTGCAGTGTGAGTGACGCTTGTCTGCCTTCATTTCCCATTTGAGAGAATCACATTTTTCCCCTTTTGCTTTACCTCAATAACTGCCAACATTTATATACATTACACATTGCCTTCAATGTTTAAGTACTCTGACAATCATACCTTCAGCTCCGATTTAAAACGATCATGACTCTAGGAAAGAGAAGAGCTGTTTCTAGAAAGGGTATGCTTAGACACACTTTGCAATCCACAGTAGGGCTCTGACTTTCCATAAATACCCCATACATAACTTACACGAGGCTTTTCAAGTTCAGATATAAGTTTATCCCATCCAATAAAGCGCAAGTCCTACCCCTCCCCTCTGGACCTCATTTGCCATCCTTCTTTGCACGTGCTGGCAAAAATGTAACAAGGGTATTCTTTCCAGTCTATTTAATTACCAAAATTCAAGTTGCTTTTAAAATATCATAGTCCCTCTTGAGATTTCAGGAGAGCCGAGATCACCATGGCAATAAGAAAATTGTGCCAACATCATCTTGGCATCAACCGGCCACACATCTCAGGAGACCTTTGCATGGGAGAGGACTGAACTCGAATCCAAAGTAGGCACGCTCCCTTAAACCCTTTATTTTGGGAAGAAAATGATAAATTTCATGTTCCAGGAGGTAAATAAGAAAATGTTGTAACCATATGCCTCCCTCTAATATACACAATTAAAATGCAATATCAATCTGCTCTCCTGGTATGTAAAGTAAAAATGGAAAGTTAACAGACAGTGGCCCACATATGATGCCCATGTGCCGCTTGCCTTCCCTACGTCAAGCCTCACCGGCTTTTCACGAACCAATCTCTCTCGGCTCAAGGAATGTGGGTGTAATCCTGCCCGCCATCTCCCTTGATTCATAGGCCTGTTCCCTTTCTGTCGACATTCCCTGTCTACTCCAATATGCTCCGCAGGAAAAAAGAAGTGAATTATCCAGAGTGGCATTGATGGTATAGAGAGCAGTCTGTGTGTGTGTGCGTGCGTGTGTGTGTGTGTGTGTGTGTGTCTGTGTGTGTGTGTGTGTGTGTGTGTGTCTGTGTCTGTCTGTGTCTGTTTCTGTGTCTGTGTCTCTGTATGTGTGTGTGTGTCTGTGTCCGTCTGTGTGTATGTGTGTCTGTGTGTCTGTGTGTGTGTGTGTCTGTGTCTGTGTGTGTCTGTGTCTCTGTGTGTGTGTGTCTGTGTGTGTCTCTGTGTGTGTGTCTGTCTGTCTGTGTCTGTTTCTGTGTCTGTGTCTCTGTATGTGTGTGTGTGTCTGTGGGTGTGGGTGTGTCTGTGTGTGTGTGTGTGTGTCTGTGTGTGTGTGTGTAAAATTGAAAAAAAAACCTGAAACATTTCTGGTCATATATATTTCTGATTAGGGTCACATAACCTGTAGTGTAGAAATATCTAAAGGCTAACTGTAAAAAAGCATGGAATAGCAGTCTGATTGAAAGTAAAACTAGAGCAGATATAAAGCAGTATTTCACCTAATAGATATACTATTGTGTTTATTATAAATCTATACAAAACATTTTAAACTTCCTGCCATTAAATATATAATATAAATACATAATACAATATATTACATATATTGGTAGGACTGTAATACTATTATTTCTAACTATCCCCACTTCTTCCTCTATATGGAGAAAAAAAGCTTGGTATAATGGGACCATTTCTAGTATCCAAAGACATATCAAGAGTTCAACTTGACACCTATAGGCACCTGTTTCATTCTCAGTACCTCATCTAGAAGACACCTTCATACCGTCAAAGGAGCAAGATCTGAGATCTGGAGGGCACATTTTCTCCTAATTTGTAATCCAGGTTTGTAAAACCTTGATAAGGGGGCTGTAGGCTTTGGGTTACATCTGTGCTTTGTGCCCTCTGCAGGTGAACTGGAGGCTAGAGTCAAACTTAAAGTCCTTCTTTAGAACCTAGCACACAAGACCTGATGGCAGAAGAGAAACTTCTAGATGTCTCCTGCCATTAATAGAGAAAATACACAGAAGGGATAGCGAGAGGCAGAGGTGGTGGTGGCACACACATTTAATCCTAACACTCAGAGGCAGAGGCCAGTGGATCTAAAAGTTTGAGGCCAACCTGGTCCATAGAGGGAGTTCTAGGACAGCCAGGGCTACACAGAGAAACCCTGTCCTGCTAGGCAAACACACACACACACACACACACACACACACACACACACACACACACACAGTAGGAATAGTGAAGACTAGTTCAATGTACTCAGCAAGAAGAAGTCTTCCCAGGAAGCTGAGCAATGAAACAGGAGGAATAAGAGTCCAAGCCAAGTGTCCCACCTCTGGCTGTGGGATACCAAAGACACTTGAGGTCCCTGCTTCCAAAACTTGACAATAAGGAAAGCCTTAACATTTTGGAGTCCTTGTGGTTCCCTTACGTGAATGATGCTGAATGACTCACACACATTTAGCTCACGATCATTGGTGCCAGCCCTCCATCATTCCCAAGAGGTGTCATGTCTTCTAGTGCATAACTTGTCATGCCGCAGAAGAGTGAAACAAAGATTAAAGGGTAAATGATGGACCATGCAGCAATGAGACACTGAAGTCAAAGTGGGCAGGTTAGACAAGGGTGGTGAGGGCTGGGCTGCTTCTATTAACAGTACTCTTGGTGGGTGTGGCCATTGTACCAACAGTCTTGTCCAGAGATCCAAAAACCCTCACACCCGCCGGCTATCATAGAGTGTTCTTCCTTTATTTTGAGGCAAATGAGTGAAGGGAGACACAGGGAATTAAGCTAACTGCCAGCCTGTTCATGCTGAGAATTTAAACAAGCGCCTATTTGTATATTACAAACACGAAGTGCAAACACTCCTACCTACCCTGGATCTGAAGTTCAATGTCAAAACCAGACGTTAGTTTATATGTCATGTTTCCATTTAAGAGGGTCCCTCTTCAGACACAAATAAGTCTGAAAGTGCTAAAGGAATACTAAACAACTCCACCACCCCAACTGCTTCTCTTTTTATTCTCCTTAATGAGAACAGCAATGCGAGAAATATTTCACAAACGCTGGAGGGCCAGTAGTTCTTTTTAGAGAAAGTAATTTGTTTGGAAATTAACCTTTTGTTTCAGAATATGTCTATTTGCTGTGTATCTTGGTGATGTATTTCACGTCAAAATTCTCAATCACGACACAAAAGGCAATGTGTTTCATCTTCCCCAGGGTCCCAATTTACTTAGTAAATAGGTTTAGTTTTCTGGCCCTCAGTTTTCCATATTTCAAAAGTCAGCTTTGGGCTAGATATTTCTTGGCACCTTAGATTTCCTTTGATTCCAAGTGACTAACACAGATGAAATGTAATTTTATTCGTACAGCAATTTGATTGAGTTTCACTAATTCCTCTTTTGACAAACCTCTGCTCCAGTTAGCTTTTCTCTCCTTCCTTTTATGGGTAAGGGAAAAGATGGCATACGACACAGTGGCTGCCCAGGTAAAGGAAGACTGATCTGATAATTAGGTGATCTGATTACCTCGTCCGTGGAATTGATGCTCTCCAAATGAAAGATGCAGAAAAATCCTTCTCAATTTTGTCCTGTTCCCTTCTGGCAGTTTCAAATGAGCAATTTTAGTTTCTGGACCATTCCAAGATCTGGAACTATTTCATTTCCATTTGAGCCGGGGTCAGAACAAACATAACACATTTCAACCTGCCAGAGACAATCACCCTTCCTTTTCCCCATTGTATTCCTTAGTAAAATGACAGTGGTTTTGATGTACCAAAAACACTGAGCCACAGGTGACCTGGTCAGACTGTCTTCTCTGTCATCAAGAATAACATATGGCAGGGGACAATCACATCTTGAAATTAGTTTTTTTTCTAGTGAACAATATGGAAATATGTGGTGTAATTTACACAAAACAAAACATATATAACTTAAGTATTTGTGAAGAACGACTAGCTAGGACACTGCTTCTGGATTGAATATCCTGGCTGAATGTGATTTCTAGTAACTGTAAGATGGATTTGTGTCATGATAAACCAGGCTTCTAGAGCCATAGTCAGCTGTAATATGTGCATGCAAGTTAGATGAAGCCATACATGTGTATAGGTTCTGTACTTTAAAGATGCATACAAAATAGCATTGCTTTCCATAGTTAGCATGTGATATACTGTATTCAAGCTCAGACTCCAAGGTTAAATTTTATTAGCATCTAAAATGTCTGTATGGTTTGTCTAAAAAGAAGGAAACACCAAGCAGTCACCTGGTTTTGTATGATACAGTCTTGAAATGGTTTAATTTTAATGGGCAATATGTCCAAGTAGATTTCTAACCCAATATCAGATTTCACAAATTTAATCTGTCATTAAATGCTGTATATTTTTAAATTATTCAGCATTCTACACTGTTCCTTTTTGAAGGCAGGAAGCCTGAAGCTTAAAGGCTTTATACATGTATGCAAATGATAGATACAAGTGAGGAGTGGAGAATATACTCCTGTATCTCTCTGTGTAAATCTATTTGCTATTTAATGACAGTGCATGATTTTACTAGAATGGTTGCCAGCATCATGAATATTTTGCTTAGATGAGAGGAGGGGAAAAAAGCAAGTTTTTTAAAAATATATTAAGATGCATGCCAGGAATGGTTGTGAAACAAAATGCAAAAAAAAAAAAAAAAAGTCATGATGGCAATAAATATATTCCCAACATCTAGAAGAAATGGCTATGCCAGTGACATGTTTTCTGTCCTGTAGAGTATTTCTATTTTGGGCAAACCAAGGAATATAGTGTATTCAATAGTGTCTAAAGGCAAACCTAAAATTCAAAGTGAAGGTGAGAACACATATTTACATCTTTAATTTTACTCCGAAATCCTAACTTCTCTTCTCAGATGAAGGTAAGCCTAGAGTCATGAAGACACCAGTTCATGGATATCTATATGGCTCATGTCTACATGGACTTTTGCAAAGGGAACAGGACTTATAACTTCTAAATGAAATCCAAGTGAAGTCTTAACAGGCAGAGCCTGTTAGACTAGAATAAAAAGAGAAGGTTCACAAGATGAAGCAGAAGACTGAAGGGTTTCTTCAAGGCCTGTCTCTTCTAGGAAAATGCTAATATTCTTAACCCAAATAGACACAGAAGAGTAGACAAATATGTTTTAGTGATTCAATTAAGACCCACGTTACCATTTTTATAATAGCTTGTGTGTAAAAGAAACTCCAATCTTTCAACAGTAGAGAGTTAATTCCGTGGGGGTGAATTTGGCATCCATCCATCCCTATCTGTTCTTGTATCTTCAGAAGCTAAGGTAGGGCCATGTGCAGAGTGTGGGCTGGGCAGATATTTACTAAAGGAATAATTGCTAAGTGAATCAAAGAAACCTCACACTTCATATAATGACATACTCTGCAATTACTAAAATAAAATTTTCAAAGCATGGAAAAGCACCATGATAGAATTAATTTTAAAAGTATGTTACTAAGAAATAATCATAAACCTTATATATTAAACCTTTATAATATTATGTAGAAAAATATTTGAACATATTTTCCATAACCTTGAACCTTATGATTATGACAGAAATATAAAGTCTGTATTTATCATATGTATAAATATATCTAAATACAAGTAGCTAAATATAATATATATATTATATATTTAGATAAAGTATAAATTATATTTAGATAAAGAGTATATAAAAAACAGTTAAAATTAGGAAGTATAGCTTTGACTACATCTTCATCACGTGTATGGCTGTCTAAGTGACCTGGGTTTGGTAAAAGAAAAATCCATGAGACAGGCAGCATAAAACCACATCTCTGAGGCACCATTTATGTGAGTAAAACAACGGCACAATCAATGTGAAATTTTATGGGTAACCGATACGAGGATTGAATTGATGGTTCTAAATATGCTGAGGTGACGAGATGCCAGGAAGGATCTGGGCCGCCTTATATCTTAAGTTGGTTCCTATAAATAGCACAGTCAAGGAGGCCCACGATTGGCGAGTTATAGTAGTCTAGACTTAAAGTAATAAAGGGGCTTACCAACATTTGCAGATCATTCTTGCTGAGCTGGGGGTTCGCTTCTAGGAGCATGAAGGAATGCTCCAGTCACAATCAGAGGGTGCTTACCAACTGATAAATCAGATGTCAACACGACCCAAAGGCACTTACAACTTTGGGATGCTTTCAAAATCACATTCCATAAAAGGGTAATCAGAAAAAGAAGCCTAACTCAGCAAGTACTTGAGGCCAAGGAATTGAACTTTGAGGTAATTTTGATCCGGTTACATCAGACTGTGTGACAGCCTGCAGTGCTCCACCTAGATAACGACCTCATGTAGAATCAACATCTTTCTTCCTGGGCCGCCATGGACAGTATAGCATGGTACCACCAGCTCCTGAAACCTCCGCATGGCCCGATGCTGGCTCCTTCCCCTTCCCCCTTGTTTATTTCCATGCTTGTTCTCTCAACAGTGTACATAACAAAGCATGTAAATTGCTAAGCATTATGAAATTATTACTTCTCCTTGCACCACTGTCACAGTGTAGCCAAGCAGGAAATACATCCCGTGAGTTTTTCTGTAAATGGCTTTGAAGAATAACGATGACTCTCACTTTATCAAGGGCTGGCCTACGTAGAAATTACACGAAAAGCTTTAAATACGTAATCTCTGTACTTCATAATCTCCTGCAGGATAGGCTCCACATGTTACAGACTTCCCAAATCAAAATGTCTTTGCCAGGGGCCATGAAGATACTCTTCTTGATTGCATAATATAGCTTATTGCACCAGGGCTAATCGTTAAATGAATGGTCAATGACAGTAAGTTCCTAAGACTATCACCTGAGACCAGAGTATGGTTATCCTCCATCTACAAGGAAAGAAAGGACTCATTGAAACTTTTAGTTGATTGCAGTTATTACTGGCCAATTTGAATATTCACTACAAAGCCCGAGACTGAGTAATAAGTATAATATCTTTATTTATAATAATTTATAATGTAATATAAAACACAACCCTAGCACCAAATAATTGTCCACCCAGCTGGAAAAAGAACTCATCAGGGAGAAGATCTTTATGTAGCTGAGTAAATCTGGAAGATCGGTTCAAATGTATCAGATAGGTTTTTATTGTGACCCTTGTAAATGGTTTTAACGTGGTAATGGTTTTTATAAAGTAGCAGGAGAAGGTTGATATCCAAACTATGTCTCACATGTTTTCACCAAGGAATCCTTCCTTTGTAGGAATGGATACTAGTCTGGTTTGCTGCGGACCCTATCTTTTCAAAGTTTACCTTGGGGAAGAAAGCCATCTGCATTCTCCAGGCTAGTTACTGCATGCACTGCCAAACATGCACGTGTGAGGGCCACCCAAGGTAGATTACTGTTTTATTCTGTGCAATTCCAGATCAGATAGCATCAATAATGAATGCTTTTAAATAGATGTGTTATTTCACTAAAAGAAAAGAAACTGGAGAGTAGGGAGTTTCAGACTAGGACACCAGCTACTTGAGAGGTGAGACCAGAGGATCCCAAGTTCTAGTCCTCGTGTCTGTGTAGAGAATTCAGGGGCAGCTTGGGCCCTATTTCAGAAGGAAACATTAAGACCACAAAAGCTTGAGTTTAATCTCCTGGGACCATGTTATAGAGGTAAAAAATATTTTTTTGCTAGTTTTGCTGACAGATATACAGACAGACACACACACAGGTGTACATGTACACAGACACACACACACATACACACACACACACACACACACACACACACAGAAGGATAATGGAGAAAACAAGCCTATCAAGTGATTTTAAAAAGTATTAGAAGGCACACAATGGAATACTACTCAGCTATTAAAAACAATGAATTCATGAAATTCTTAGGCAAATAGATGGAACTAGAAAATATTATCCTGAGTGAGGTAACCC
Source organism: Apodemus sylvaticus (assembly GCF_947179515.1). Taxonomy (NCBI): domain Eukaryota; kingdom Metazoa; phylum Chordata; class Mammalia; order Rodentia; family Muridae; genus Apodemus; species Apodemus sylvaticus. The sequence continues at coordinate 88,927,187 of NC_067481.1, read as the reverse complement.
AATCACAAAAGAACATATATGGTATGCACTCACTGATAAGTGAATATTAGCCCAGAAGCTTGGAATACCCAAGACACAATTCTCATATCAAATGATGCCCAAGAAGAAGGAAGAACAAAGTATGGATACTCTGGTCCTTCTTAGAAGTGGGAACAAAATACACACAGAAGGGGATACAGAGACAAAATGTGGAGCAGAGACTAAGGGAAAGACCATCCAGAGACTGCCCCTCCTAAGGATCCATCCCACATACAGTTACAAAACCCAGACACTATTATTGATGTCCACAAGTGCTTGCTGACCAGAGTCAGATATAGCTGTCACCTTGGAGGCTCTGCTAGTGCAAGACAAATAAAGAGGGGAACATTCTCAGCCAGCCATTGAACTGAGCACCGGGTCCCCAATGGAGGAGCTAGAGAAAGAACCCAAGAAGCTGAAGGGGTTTGCAGCCCCATAGGAGGAACAACAATACGAGCCACCAGTACCCCCAGAGCTCCCAGGGACAAAAACATCAACAAAGAGTACACATGGAGGGACCCATGGCTCCAGATGCATAGGCAGCAGAGGATGGCCTTGTTGGACATCAAAGGGAGGAGAGGGCCTTGATCGTGGGAAGGCTCAATACTGCAGTGTAGGGGAATGCCAGGACAGGGAAGTGGGAGAGGGTTCATTGGGGAACATGGAGAGGGGAGATGGTTTATGGTATTTTTGGGGGGGGGGCACCAGGAAAGGGAACAACATTTGAAATGTAAATAAAGAATATATCTAATTTAAAAAAAAAAAGAAGGTAAACTATAGATAGACCAGTAAGAGATTGCTGGCTACTCTACATAGGCCCCTTTTACTACTGTTAAAGGAAGTAAAGGTGGAAAAAGGGGAAGGGAATGACCAAAAGATGTGAGAACTTTTGCTAATAAGAATCTAGATAATAAAGACAGACAAGGGCAAATTAAAGAGAAGTAGGTAGGAGCACCAAACTTGCACGTTCAGAAAATGAAAAAGAGCTATGTATAAAGTACATATAAAATCTACACTAAAAAATACCATGAAGATAGGACCACTTTTGTTACCTTTCAATACCCATATATAGGAACAACAGAAGAATAAGGATGAAAACTTTAAGCTAGACACTTTGAAGAGCTTCTTCTTGCTGCACTAAGCTTACTGTAAATGGCTCTGGACACTGGTACCTACATGACACAAGATTAGTCCAAAAATTAGTAGTATGTCATAGAAGAAGCCTGCCAAAATTTAATGAATAAACCACTCAACAAAGATTGTAATTTATAATGTTCCAGAAATCTACCTATTTCAGGAAAAATAGATCTTTATTACACACATGCACACACATTTCTAAACATTCCCAATAGGCTAATGACACCACAATAGCACCCTTTTAAAAGGAGAAAGCATTGTCTACATCTATTGGATAACTAATGGATGCTTTTGAGTACTTATCCAGGGCATCAGAAGCATCAAAATGTACTGCATAAAGCCTTATTTGTTTGTTGGTTTGAGACAGGGTTTCTCTATATAATCCTGCCTGTCCTGGAACCCACTTTGCAGACTAGGCTAGCCTCAAATTTACAGAGATCTGCCTGCCTCTGTCTCCTAAGTACTGGGATTAAAGATGTGCACCACCACTGCCTGGTTATATAAAGTTTGAAAATGTCTGCAGGTGGAAAACAGAAGTTAAGGAACTACCAAGGTAAAATACCAGCAGTAATTCTGATCGGCACAAGTTTGCGCAGTTCTAGAAGTGTTGAGTAGTTTTAAATAATAAAATTGGGATCTTCTAGCACAGTAAAATCATGAAGAAAATTCAACAGAAAGTGAATAACCCACGAGATAAAACATCTAAGAATAATGCAGCAGCTATAAAACATACCCACCCATACCTACACCCACACATATGCATGTATATACACACACACACATACACACATTTTCTTATGTAGTCCAGGATGGCCTTGGATTCATTATATAGCACAGGCTCACTTTGAACTTGTGACTTTCAGCCTGAAGTTACAGGTATTCATCATTATACACAGCTTAAAATATAAAATTTAAAAATAACTACAATACTATTTATGTCAGCAAAGATGGCAAAATGTCAGAAATGGTGAAAGTGTTTTTTTTTATAGTGGCAATTCAAAAGTGTTTCTGCTTTTATTGGTATACTATTTCTAAATAACATAATTCAAGTTTATAATTATGAATTTATAAGGAAAGGAAAACTATTTTTAAGCTTGAAACCCATTTCTATTTACCCATTTTGAAAGGGATAGGAAGGATATTAATCCAATTTTTTGGAATATTAATTTTATATAAGTGGATATTACATAGTGTAACAAAAAATACAAGGATTAAAATGCAAAATTAAAAATATTTATGTTGGTAAAGACAAAAAGGAGCAAAACAAAGGAATAAACCAAAAAAATCTGCATAGGTTTTTAAATGATTTCTTATTTCATTTAATTTTCTTTGAGTTTTAGAAGGACTATTGTGTGCTCCCCACAAAACACTGGATTGATTATTATAAACAAAGGTGATATGTATTATTCATATATATTCTACACAATTCCCATTCCTCTTGGAGTCCTGGCACTACTTTAACAGACACCTAGCCTTACAAAGATTCCAGTTTCATTCCTAATACAAAAAGAGTCAACAATTGGAAAGTGATTCCTTTACTCTGCACTAAGGGAACATTTTATAGATACAACACACGGCAGATACGTGCCTTTGCGACGGTGGTAATGATATCATTCTCTCATGGAGAGAGACGCTAGTATTTTTGTTTGTTATGTTTCTTGGAGGTCTGAAGGAAAACTCCAAGAACCCAAGGGCACAAGGAATTCAGTGTGACCGAGCAGTGAAGAAAAAGCAGAAGCCTACACTCCACTCCTGGAATAACCAAGCTTCACTTGGTTGTCATTCACAAGGCCCTGAGCGATTTCACAGAACCCCGCCCCATGAGTTCAGCCACTCTCCCCAAAGTGTTCTCTGCATATGTTCTGTATTTCCTTAAAATTATGTATTATGCTAGTATGCTCTCATAGCAGCCTTCCTTTTTCTGTTTTGCTTGAGCTTCCTAAGTGATTATAGGAAGAGAAACACAAAAAAAGAGATAGTCCCATAGCCAAGGCTCCTGAGGATGCCTCATTCAATAACAACACTCACTTGGACCAATCCATTGGTCCAAAACCCAAATGTTTCTGTAGTTGCATAGATATCTTTTAGATAAAATTCACTCAATACAACAGAATTGATGAAAGGGGAAACATACTTCCACATGGTCTGTCTAGAACTATGGTAAGATATACTGCAAATGGAAAGGAAATGACGGGTGGAATACAACATAAATATAGAAACTATCTTACTTCTATGCAGTACCCATGCTCAGTATAATAGCACTAGCCAGGGGAATAAGCATGATACCAAGGGCATAAGACTCCACCCAGACAGACCTCAGCCTTCTAGTGTATCAGCTGGTCCACATTTTCATAGTGCAGGGATGTTGCACCCTCATCCTGTTTATGATGAAACACATGGAAACTTAATTCTCTGTGATGGTGAACAACAGACCTGGGAATATCACTCACTTTTAACAGATTGAAGCGGTCAGATCACCTCCTGCCATTCTCTGCCTTTTTTAGAATGCAGTTGACTCTTTGGTCTCAGCTTGTGGTTCTCATTACTGACAGCAGAGGAGGGTGCTGGGCCCCAGGTCCATGCTCAGGTATTAAATCAGACCTTTGCCCATCACCAGTTCAGGAGTTTGGGGGTGGGAGTGATGGGGGAGAGGAAATCTCCCTACCCTGGTAATGCTTTCTGACATATAAAAAGAGAAAATAGTTACACCTTTCATTGCATCACGGTGGGGAACTAATTTGTTTTGACACACTGAGAAGTAATCTGATGTTCATATTTATTCTGAAAAGACTGTATTAGCTAAAAACAAATTCCATGCATAAAACTACTGATCTATAATCAGGCATGTATATCTGCTGAGAATTCTGAGGGGCTGGGAATTAATGCATAAATCTCTCTCTCTCTCTAAAAGCATCTAATTCCCATCACTTTGAAACCTTTCCTGCTTCTTCTCTCTTACATGATTAACACCCAGGACCCAGCAGCGCACAGAGACACTGTATGCAAAGCACCAGCGTGTACTAATTTGACCCTCTGAACTCATGCTCCTCCTTTCCAAAGGCCTCAATCAATGGTCTTGATTGAAGAGCTATTCTAACACTCCTCCTGGCAGTGACAGTCACCAGAATGCTTCTAGGCCCCAGCCTGACTCACAGCAAGCCGATGTGCCACCTTGTTTATTTATTTTTGGTTTATGAAAAGCTAATATCCAAACGTCTCTTTTAAATGTTGGGAGCATCAAAATGCCCCCTGTACAGCCTCCGAGTTTAACAGAGGCCAAGGGAAATGTTATGGGGCCTGAAGGAGAGAAGCAGTAAGAAGGGGAGAAACCCCTAATGAAACCACAGTGACTGATAAGGGACCTGAGTTACAAGTATTCAAAGAGATGAATTGCATTAACCCTGCCCTAGCCTATTATATTCACTGCCCACTGGAAACAACAACAGAATTACTAAAATCCCACACTCTCTAATGGGATGGTAATAGGATTCAGAGGCCATTAGGGTAAAGGCAATCCATATTTTACAGTGTAATAAGCCCACACTGAAGTTGCTGCACCCCCCCCCCCAAGAGATCAACAATTACCAGTTTAACATTAACAAATCCACAAGTGCTTTCAAAATCGCAAAGTACTCCTCTGTTAAAAGTCAAAGGTCTATTTTGTAAAGCTGTGCATATTTTTTTTTGTGTGAAGCAAAACCATTTAAATAAATTGAAAGAAGGTTTTCTTTGCTCTGAGTATCGATTATTACTCCTTCCCGAATGTTTGGAAGTGAATACTGTGATTTATTATACGGTAGTTTGTGGTTCTAAAACTGGTGTATATCTGTTTGTGACATTATATAGTCCCCCTTTAAATAATTTTTTTTCTTTAAAAAACACTCTCTGATTAAAGAAGAAATGTAATAAAATATTCTCGGTGTTGACACATTGCTGGTCATGTGGGAGAGAGGATTTGGCAGAACACAGGTGAAGAGAGAGAGGGGTCTTTACTAGACCCTCATGCAGAAGCAAAGATGAAGGGGAGAGACAAGTGTCAAAAATCAAAAGAGAAATTACAGCTGGGAGCTCAAATCACTTAGCTTACATATTGTCAGGGAAGAATAAAGTGACAGGTCTTTCGTGTTTATTATTATTACAATTATTATTATTATTTGATGATTTCATACATTTATACTGTATTCTGATTATTCTTTTGCCTCCCCTCGCTGATCTCTCTCATTATCACCATCCCCCTTTTACCACTCCCTTTCTCAGATTAAAAACTGTCAAGTGTGTTTATATAATTTAATTATTGTATCATTAAATCAACTTTTACCTATACTGGTTATAACACAGAAAGACAATGGATTTTTAGAAAAAACATTCTAATAGATGAAGAGCATGACTTATTATTAATTTCTGCAGGTTCCTCTTTTTGTGACTTCTCTGACATAATACTAAAAGTATGATCCCTGATCATACATAACAAATATTTCCAATATACAAACATACATGCATATGTTGTGTTTAATTGGGCACGTTTAAGTTTCTTTCCACAAATAACACATATCCATTGCTACTTTAATCATATAAATAGGTGTGGACAAGCATATTTTATACTCTTTGTCATATATCCCTTTAGACAATAAAAAGAAGTGGGACTATGAGTTATGTGACACAGAAGGCTGTCGGTGATTAAAACGACAAGGAGGAAATGAAGACACTGCACGGAAATGTTCCTGCTCCACATTCTGCATGCCTCTCAGAAAACACCTCAGCCCTGAAAGGCTGTAACGGAGTGAAAAATCACACAAAGATCAAGAACTGTCCGTGTCTCAAGCCTGAGTTCATTCCAGACTACACTGCCAAGCATCACGAGACCTGGTTTCTACCTAAAGGGTGTGTCTTTAAGCAAAATGGCTGCTTTTCAAAGATCAGAGACTCCGAACGTGGGATGGGTGCTCTGAAAACAGCTGCACACAAGTCCTGAGCTGCCTACACATGCCATTTACAATGTGAGACTGTGGCCTCTGGGAAATCACACATGAAGGGCGGAAACCCCAGTGACCTGGCATTCAAAAGAGACTAGGCATCCACATCTACTAGCATCTGTCTTTAAATTACAAGCAACTAGAGGAAGCTGCATGTTATCAAAATGAAGAAACCAATGAACTTAGTGAGACTTTCAAGAGGGAAGTGTGGAACGGATATAGGTGACATTTGGGCATGCTTAGAGGTACAGAAAGCGACATGGTCTCCCCAGGTCCAAGTCCAATGAAATCAATATACTTTTTGTTTGTTTGTTTGTTGGTTGGTTGGTTTGTTGGTTGTTTTTGTTTTTCTGCATTACCATTCTGGAGCCTTGACTCTCTCATCAATGTTCTTGACAGAGAAGCCAGATGCCCATAAGTAATCACACATTTGTAGCTCAGGTGTTTTGGTTTCCAAGGCTTGTTCTCCTAACTAGGAACACTATGATGAAGGGATAAGACCATCACCTTCAGGTTCCTCTCCCCTCTCAAAGAACATTATCTTTTAATCACAAGCTACATGATCAAAAGATGTGGGAAAAAGGAGATGATGACAATGACTATGATAATGATGATGACAACAAAGACAACAATGATAATAATTATAAAGTGTGTTCTGTAGCTTAAGTATCTGAATCTATTTCACAGTAGATATGAAGAGGCAAATACAAGGCAGAGACCCGTGATTCATTGGACTTACCCCGAAGTTAGTACTGAGAAAATACACAGCGCTAGATCCTTCCCCATCTCTCTAGTGTGAGTGCTTAGTTTTGAGTTTATAAAAGCAATGTAATTAGTTATCTGGTCAAGAGTCACCTATGAAATTAGCATCATGCTGCCATTGTGAAGCAAGAAGGCACTTCCAGCAGCACGAAGAACTAGCCATTCCCATTCCCATTTCCACTGAGCTTCAGAGTTTATTCATGTGGGTGGATGGACAGTTAGTCCAACGCCTGTACAACCTGAGAGTCATGAGCTGTTAGACAGTTCAGAATCAAAGTCTGTAGGTAAGACCTAGTCAGAACAGACTTCTAGGAAAAAGTGACATTTAAGTTAAGACCTCAGAGGAACTATTTAGAGGCAAGTTGGACTGTTGAGAAATCAAAAGGATGAACAATCTAAACTGTATACTTGTGAAATCTCTTAAGTCCTGAAGATCTCTTAGAGCTGGACTAGAGAATGCAGATATCTTGAAGGGTAGCTAGTGGGTCTCACAGGCATGGGAGCTGATATACAAGTGGGATCCAGTTTCACTGGAAACTCTTCAAGGGACAGATATAGAGTATGTCTCCTCATTTAATAACTGCCAGCAAAGTAAGTAGATTAGACACTGGAAGTGCTCTTTTAAGATTTACTTAGTATCTCTCTGGAATGCCTGGGTGGTGACTAAAGACACAGTGTGCTTAAAATGCTTTTAAATCCTATACAGAGCCACTCTTAAAGAAGTTATTAGGCTTTTTTTCTTATGCATCGAAGGCTCCGTGAATGCAAATACTAACCTAGTGCCTCCTCCCTGATCCATAAGGGGCGCCACCATCTGATCATTTTTGACTACACCCCTCTTACATATCTGTGCCTTCAAACCTTGCCTTAAGATTTACCATGGAGGAGACTGAGCTTAGAAAGCAAATCTATCACACCAACAAACATGGGAATAGCTTATTGATAGATTGGTTCCAAGGTCAGAGTGCCACTAACATTTGTAAGACATATTAAGGTCTAAGCCAAGGCATGTAACCTCAACTTACAAGATAATCATTCATTCTCAAAATCAGAAGAAATCTGAATGCATGTGGCACTGTCTTCTTGTGTATGGATGATGAGTGAAAGGTGGTGACAACTTCACTCTCAGAGAGTTAATGGTTACATCCTTGTACATTTTATACCTTTTGAGCATCAGTTCTCCACGGTCAAACTTGGTAGACATACGTTGCAATGCAGCAATACACTGGGCTGTTCACAAGTTTAAGCTCACATAGAAAATAAATCACAGTTTTCTAATACCCTCTTCAACATTTAGTTCACAAGAACAGATAAAAACTGTGGCATATAAATCATCCAATCATTCATTTGTAAAATCGAGGGGACTGACATGGCAGCTCAAGTAGAAACAGTATTTGGGGTGGAACCATCAATGTTTAAAAACAATTTACCCTTCTGTTCTAGTAACACTTTTTTTAAAAAGTTAAGACAAGTGAATCACAGCCTGTTATAATAAGGCATAATAAAGTAATTAGAGCTTGGGTTTCCATCAAGGTTCTTGCCATGTAAAATGCTCATTTATCTGAAATTTGCTTAAAACAAATAGATTAGATTCATTTCATGAACAAGAATGACATGACTTTTTTGTTAACACCGATTAATGACTTCAGTTTCTAATGTCATTAGTTGACTATCATCGTTTTTTTTTTTTTTTTTCCCCGTTTGAAAAATGTTTTCCGGATGAGTCTGTGTATCTCATCTCAACATGAATGTTTGCCCATTTCTTATATTCTACTGACCTCTAGAGACTACATGGGGGTGTATATAAATCACATACCATGTGTGACTGTGGACATAGCCTTCACAGACACATTGCAGATTGGAAATGAAAAGTCCCGGATTATACAAACTCATTCCATTTGGAAGTAACATGTCAATCTTTAGCCTTGGAACTAACCCTCTACAGGCTCATTTCATACAAGTGTCCATTTAATACAAGGCATGATCACAACACAACTCTTGTGCTCTTCATGTGGGTAAATGATATTCAGGAGTCTCAGAACAGCGACTCTCAGACAAACTGATCATATCTTTGGATTGTGACCTGCATCTGCAGAGGATGTGATAGAGAATCCAGACTCTCCTGTCTGGATTTTTCTTAAAGTCAGATTTAGTTTTAATTGGGAATAGATCATTTTATAGGAAGATCTTTCCCAAATCATAGGTGCTGTAATTTTTTCTTTTAAATCTCCCTTTCTGAGCACAGGAAAATGTACAGGTACCTCATGAGGCTTGGGTGGCCTGGCTTTCTCTATGTTTACCATTATTAGATTTATGCCTGGAAATGGAACATAAAATAACTTTTAATTTTAGACTAAATCATAACTTCTTAAGAGGAATGTCTGGCCTCAGGCCAGAGCTAGTGCTATGCTACATAATTAGAATGCACAAGTTCATGGGTTCAATTCCCAGTAAACCCCTCACCCCCCAAAGATTTAAGCTTTAGCCATTTTAGAATTCCTGGAACAAATTATGGGACATTAATATCAATTAGAAAAAATCTCTCACTATTTTTTAGGACTACATTTATATCTTCTACATTCTTTCCCTGCCTCTAGTGTCTCTCCTGAAATTAAGTATAGATGTAGACATATATACATGTATATGCACATAGGTAAATATAAAACATAGATGCCGATGAATGCTGTATATAAAACACTATGTTCAGATTGGCTATTGTTTTTCTTTTTTTAATGTATAATGTGTGTATGTGTGTGCCTGATCATGTGGATTGTGTGTGTGTGTGTGTGTGTGTGTGTGTCTGATCATGTGGATAAATGTGGGCACTCATGTACACAGCATACTTAGAAGACAAATAAGAAGTGTGGTTCTCAACCTTCCTAATGCGGTCACCCTTTCATATAGTTCCTCATGTTGTAGTCATCCTCACCCATGAAATTTACTTTGTGGCTACTTCATAACTGTAATTTTGTTAGTCGTATAAATTGGAATTTAAGCGTCCAATATACGGGGTATCTGATATGTGACCCCCCCCTTGGGGTTCACAACCCCCAAGTTGAGAACTAATGACCTACTGTGTTGTTTCTTGACTTGCTTTATGTTTTAGAAGCAGTTTCTTTGTCCTTTGCTGCTCTATATACACTGGATTAAGTGGCTTGGTGTCTTCGGGGATTCTTCTGTCTTAAGCTCTCAACTCACTGTAGGAACAGCGGAATTACCAACACACAGAGCACCACACCCAGCTTTAAATGGGTTCTTGGGATTTGAACTCAGGGCCTCAAGTTTTCACAGCAATTTCTTTGTCCTGAGCCACCTTGCTAGCCCACAGATGGCTTCTTTAATCATTCTTTTCTACTTTCAGCTTTACATATTATATTGCTGTTTAAATTCTCTTTTAATGGATACATTGAAGACTATGGGCCATTATACTGCATCCGGCTACATACGAACATTTAAACACTTAAGGCAAATTTCTTTCTAACATACTCATTTTTAATCTAGTGCTAAAAGAGTATTTTTAAAGCACCGAGGAGACAATAGCACTTTGTGGCCTTTACCCCATTGTGTCAATGCTATTATATGGTGTGTGTTTTATCACTTATATAGCATTATACATTTATAACTCAAAAGGTCTTGTGAATTTTGATTAGGTGCTTCAAAAGTACTACCAATTGTTAAGACTTGGATGCCCTAAGAGGGGTGGCATGAGAAAATTGGACACTGTTTTCTGAGACAGTACCAGTAAAGCAGGAGATGCGACAATAAGATTTAGAAAGTGTGCATGCCACAGAGGAAGAGAGTGAGATAAAACTGATTTCTGATTTCATCATAATATTTACTAGAGAGAATCCTGACTCCACCCTTCGGATGTGTGACAAGGTAGCTGGTGACTTCCACCCCTGGTCTATAATTAGGCCCTTTATGGGAGGTCCAGCTCCCCTCTCCATCTTTCTTCTGCTTTAGCCAAACCCACGTGAAGAAGCCCAGAGGCTACCAGGAGTGGGGAGACTTTCAGCAGGTTACTCTGATAAAAGACGCATGGAGAAATGACTGGCACCTAGCCAGGGATGGCAATGGAAGAGTGTTGGGGAATAACTGGGCCATCAGCACCCATAACCTACTTTTAGATTTAACGTGAAAAAAACTATGCTAATCAAAATTCTGATCTCATTCAAAAGGTACCCTGGCTCGACCCATGTAGCCTTTTAAAAGACCTGCACACCCCAAGTCCCAACGTTAAAATAGGTAGTTAGCCTTCTGGGAGGGGAGGAAAATTATATAAGAAAAAAAAAACACCCAAAAATTTGACCCTGTTAGGACTCATTGATTTGTTTTATTTTATCTGAGTGTTTTGCTATTTTAAAGGGCAGAAGAGTAGGTGGCATAGGAGAAGGTAAAGTCAGCTGTCGTTTGTAGTTAGAAAGTGATAATCCTCCCCTGAACACTGAAATTTATCAGACGATTATAGTGGATAATTTCAAAAAAGAAGACTTTTTAAACAACCTTCCATCTTTGAATGCTATTCACTGGCTTGGACTTCTCCCTTCCATATCATTAGCAGAGGCGCTAATGATTAGACAAGTGTTTCACGTCAGGTAGTTAGAGAGAAGACAGAGTCAGAGAAGAAATCTGAATAATCCGTGTACTGGAAAATCAAACCCCGGATAATCAGGACTGTACTGTACAGGCAATTAGGATTCTGTCCAGTTAAGAGAAATTTGTAATCCATTCAGTTTCAAGCTAGCGAACTCCCATTTCTCAAAAACTTGTATTTCGGCCTCCGATGGCTTAAAAAGTTCTCCTTACTAGATTGTCTCCAATTACAGAAATCCTTCCCAAGCACAAGGCTGCAGAAGTATATTAAACCTGCAGGGCACCTTGTAGCTGGTGGTTTTACAGAGCTCTACAGCACACAGGATCCCGATGCAGGATGTAACACTGCCAAAGCAATTCACCACAGTCTGATAATGATATTTGTTCAGATCACAAGGGTTGTCTTACGTGGGGTATGTGGGTGTGTGGAGGTGGGGGAGTTATCTTTGAATAGAAGGTTCAAAGTAATAAGCAAAAGAACCTAGAGATAAATTCATATTTGAATATTTACCCCAACTTGTAGCCTACCCTCCAAACCACATGGGAGCACGCATACACACACACACACACACACACACACACACACACACACACACACACGGGGGGGGGGGGGAGGGGGTCTACAGTAGATGTCAATAGATCTCTGACTCTCCCAGCAGTAATAGAGAAATGCAATGATAGACTTGGGAACAGAACAAGCTTCGGCCAAAACTGTCAGGCTGAAGTTGACAGAGAAAATGCACCACTCCCCAAATACCAAGACCAACTTTGGGAAAGCATCGAAATATGATGAGCCCTTAACAGTGGAACAATCGTACTGGGATTGCATGAAGGCAAACACATTTAGTGAATACAAGGCTGTTTATGTTGTAGTATGGATTTGTTTTATTGTTGGTATTTTTTGGTTTTATTTTTGTTTTTGATTTTTGATGTTTCCCAGGTGATTTAGAATCTTCTACAAACACATTGAAGCCAAGCAGTCAAATAAGTTATCCAGGAGAAAAAAAAAAGGTAGAAAATAAAACCCACCTGCATTGAAGGTCTGAGACGATAATTTCAGAGGCTTTGGGATATATTTTTCCCCTTGCATTGTAATGCACTCAAGTGTATGAATGATGCTTTTGTGTTTGATAATGTCAAGTGTGAATGTCATGGGCACCCCCCCCCCATCTCTGATGGTATTAAAATGGTGAGAAGATGAAAAGCTTGGTAAAGTAAATAGAACAAATTAAATTAAAGTGGCCAGAGGACACAAAAAGTCACCCATCTGCAGCTTGGTTCTGAAGTGACAGTGGCAACCCTGTCTACTTAAACAGGCTCATAAAATCAGTATTTCTGAGGAAACCGTGCACCACTCCTCTCATTTAATTGTGCTAATGATTGTTTTTGCTCCCTCTCATTGTGAAGTCTTCCAAACGCAAGGAAACACATTAAAGGTTTACACATGTATTTATATTATGTAGCCAGACTAATGTCTGTCACTGTGGTTGCCATTCAAATGTACTAGGCATCAAAGACTTCAAGGTGAGGTATCCCTAGTTTATATAGTAATTGACAACATAGGCAATTTGGGAAGGCAATTAACTCTAATAAATAAAGTATATACCTTTTCAGTGAGATGAAAACTCTCAAAGATCACACAAATCCATCATAATCAGTGTCAGGAAACTGGAGATAAACCCAACGTGGATTGTGTCCAAATAGCAATAGCAAAGAGAGAACACCACATCTTCTAAACCCTATGCCTCATCTTTAACAAATGGTGAAGGTTTTCCTCACAAAGGTATGAAATAAACGTATGCACACCAAATCTGTCTTAATGAGGCTGTGACATCTACAGTACACACAAGAAATCGCAATAGTTACAGTAGCGTCTACATTCACCCTTCTCAGTTATGTTTCTCAACTTCACTACCAGTCACTTGGCTAAGGCAATGTGCACTGGCCTCCAGCTTTGGGGCCGGGCATTCTCTCCTCTTTTCCTAAAACATGCCTTTAAAGGTGAGTTAATATGATAATAGCATTGATAGCTTCAGAAGTTTGCAATGTAGCTGGAGAAGAGAGGTTGTCTAGACAGATGTTTCAGAGAATCCTGGGGAAAACTTTGCTGTGTGGATTCATAATTCTACCTTTCCTTACTCTCACACCAAGTTTCAACTAGTCTGCAAACTGCCAGCCATCTTTCCCGTGGGCACCCAAAATTTGTCTGGCCCTTCAAGGGCCATTACTGCAGTAGTATCCTTCATTGCTTGGGGTCTATGTTTCCCACATGCTCCATCTGATGGTGCTGTCCCACAACATTTCATGTTTTCATCTTCTCTCCTATTTTGAACTATGCCATCAACCTACACCACCCTATTCTCTCGCCTGCTCTACTGAGGGACAGAGGGAGGCCCTATTTGGTGTTTTCACCAGTGCTTTCCAGATCCAGCCTGTGGCTTCCATTTCTATAAAGAAGTCAGTGATGGGCAGGCCATTCTCATTGTTATGTAACATTGGGCGTGTTTGATTCATGGTGCTTTTGATATAGGAAGGACTTTATAGACTGTGTGGGGGGAAAAGAGAGGTGCAAACAACAGGTAAAACAAACCCAGAAAATACAATCATGCAGCAAATGTAAGCCTTTACATTTTTTTTTTAAAATAAAGGAACAAAAAAAAAGGCCAACTATTACATATCAAACAAAATATGTACATAAATCAACGAAGAACAAAGATGGAATGTTCTTACCCCAGTGGACTTTTAGAGCTAATTGCAAAATAGATGTAGTTGACACTCATGCCTTTTAAATATAGACTCTTCCCTTCCCGAAAAAGAAAAGATAAATGAATGGGGGTTGTTATATTAAAACATCCTATGGAGTATTTCACACCTCAGGAATGAAAACTGCAGAACTACTTTAATGCAACAGGAAAATCCACCAGCACAGAGCCACGTCTGCCAAAGGTAACAAAAATCCGAAAGCTATCCATCGTAGGTCGAACTCTGTTTCTGTGTGAAAGTGGTTTTGTGGTGCCCAACAATCCCCTTATGTGAGGTTAAAAAAAAAAAGAAGAAGAAATACACGTCCCTTCTCCATTGAAATTGGTTAATTGATCATATCTAAAAATAAATATTCCCATAGACAGAGGTCATTGGTTGCTTGAAATTGCATCAGTTCGTGTCTGGGTACTAGAATCCTGGGCTCTCCTGGGATGTCTTTGTCATTTTATCAGAATGATTACCAGCAGAGTAGTTCCAGCGTGGGTCCCCCTCAGCTTCTAAGCGCTGGCTTCTGTTTGCTTTTGCGGTTCTATTTCCCCCATGAAGCCGAGTGGCTTTTGCTTTGTCAGTCTGGCACTTAATATCCAATGTTAATTACATTTCCCATTCTGAGGAAAATCCTATTGGGCTAATTTTTCAACATCATATAATGAAAGAACTTCAGTGACAAACCGTGTAGGTTTTCGATTGTTTTTTTTTTTTTTTTTAAAAAAAAAACCTGGTACATCTATTAAGAACTTAATATTCAGTGGGAAAACAGTCTCAGAGCAATGAAATTCTATTACTTTAGAGGTTGCATGCTTTTAATTTCTTAATATTTCATTACTTGTTGGCAACTGGTGCATATTTTTATAATGCGTTTGATCATTACTCTTCTCGGGGTTCTCTATTTCAGCTCTTCCTCTGACATCATATTTGCATGTTAAAGGGTTTTTGCATTCAGGGATGGAATGTTCTGAATAGCAATGCGCAGCTAACTTGATTTAAAAAAAAAAACAAAACAAAACAAAATGGAAAACAGCAAACAGACGTCATATATAGGGCCCAAGGAGGACAATATTGTCGTTGACAAATCTAAATCGACTTTGAATAGCTTTCTATAGAAAGACATAAAAGGTAATGATTCAATATAATTCATTAATTAGCAAATTAGTTAGGAGAGAAGGCTCTGTTCCTTTGCCTCTTATAAGTCTACAGTTTTTCTTCTCTTTCCTGTGGGGGTGGAAATAATCTTTTCTTTGCTCTTCAGCAACATCTACTGGAAAAGTCAGAAAAATGCTATCTATATGAATCAGATAGTTTGAGAAGGGATACCACTGATTGTCATCTACCCTACAGAGTGCCACACGAGCTGCCAGGGGGTTACAGGGCAACTCTCTGCATGCACTTCAGCCTTATTTCCTTCTCTAGGAGAGAGACGGAGGCTCATGTGGCAGTAAATGGGCAAGGTACAATCTAAAATTTATGACTGCCTCACCTTGAAGAAGTCATTTTCATATACAGAAGTAGAAAATCTATGTGATAAAGTTTCAGTACCCGGGCATATCTTCTGAACCTGTACCACTCATTTAAGGCATAATCCTCATAGTCAGAAAAAAATGCCAAAAAAGAAAGAAGAAAAAGAAAGAAAAATAAAAGCTGTCAATATTTAAGCGTACCAAGAGTTAGAAAAGAGTTCATTCAAGAAAGTGGCACAGAGAAGAAATTCTGAGGAAAGCTACTTTAAGATTCTGTTGAGTTTCTTAAATTGAAGAGAGGAAAAACTACATGTGAGGCTGTTTTCTAAATTGTCAGTGCCCACCAACACATCTATACAGCATCCTATGGCTGTATTGCTTTTCCTGGTTCACACCTCTCTCTGCACTCCAACCCACAGAAAATAATTCCATTTGCCTGCACTTGTACCAGGACCTTCCCAGGAAACTCCTACCTGGGATAGACTCTGGATGTTGTCCAGAGGATGTCTGACCACAGCCAGTTTCCACTTGTTCCCCATTGCCCAGTACCGGGCCCATCCCCATGCCGTCTCAAGGCAGGATCCAAGCCACACGATGCCATTAGGTGGGTCTGGCAACACAAGACACGCTACATCGAGGTATTAAACAGCAAGTCCAGTTTAGAAATTAAGCAAGTTTCTATCTATCATGACACAAATCCGTGAAATACCATCTTTCTATGTTCACTGAACTCCCAAAGCCATAAGAGAGCAGTTCTTTCTAGGGCCAAGCCTAGAGGCATTAACCTCTCCTTTCTTTATTCCATTCCCGAGAAGCATTCTCTTTAATCAAATAGTGCACTTCTAAGGTGCTTTCCCATATGCCCACCGAGGTCATTTAAAAACAAATTTAAATATGTCAGGCAACACTTGTCAAAAACCTGGATAGAACTCAGATTCCGGTCATACTTAATTTCAAAAGTTGGTTTATTTGTATTTTTTATTTTTTTCTCTCTCATATACCAGTTCATTCACGCCAGCCACAATTCGATTTTTTTTTTTTAAACAGCAGAGGCAATGGACACAAAATCCACAAAAAGTGAGATTAACAGCAAATAGCCCAAACTTTAAAAACAACATCTGCGGCCACAAACACCCGTACATATTCAAGGATAATGCATATTCTCTGTTTGTTCACCGTGAAAATAGATACGAGCCCTTTAGAGCTTCATTCCCCGAGCTTTTCAAAGGAGAAATGCCACCAGATATAATCCATCCAGAGTTCCCGTTCACAGCGCACATGTCCATCTGAAAGCTACCACCAGAAGAGGACTACAGGTATCCTAGATTTGGGGGCTTAAATCAAAGTTCCGACTTGAGTCTCATAATCAGCCCCTTCTGCCATTAAGGGGTCTCAAATCCAGAAAGCTTTATCCAACAGCACTTGCAGAGTTAACAACTCCCCCTCCAAACTGTCATAACTCGGTTCTCCTAATTATTTACTGGATGCCTTTCTAAGGCGTGCCCTCACCTGATGTTTTAAGTTCATATTTCATTTGGGACAACACTTAGTCTCCATTTAGAAACCATCAACCTGTCTCAGGTTCAGGAGATTCAAGACGCACCTCACCCACAAGAGCCAAGCCAAGCACACCCAAGCAGCCAGACTTAAATAAACTCTGCCCTTTGCCGATACCTCCGGTGAGAAATTATTATAACGCATCAGAAGTTCAGTAAGAAGAAAAAAATTTCAAATACCATCTGTCTTCCCAGGGCTTAAGTCCTGGAGTTCAAAAACAGTATCAATTGAATTATTTTTCCCCCTTCCCTTAGCTGTTTAGAATTTAACGTAATGCAAAGTGCTATTCTGATCAAAATCATCTTTCTCATCTCTCCCCTTAAATAAAAGGGAGGAAAAAAAATCATTCCATATAAATGCATTTACTATACAAATCTATTTTCAATTGAATTTGCTGCATGCTCTAATTCATCAAAATTAATACAGGTACTTTCTATGTTAAACAAAAGGAAGCCGACTGAAAAATCGGCTTCTGCTGCAGATGCCTTTCTCAATTACAAAACCGGTGAAAACAGAAATTTAACTAAGCCAGTCGGTCAAACCCTCCGATCGGCGCTCTTACCTGCCTCAGCTGAAGGCTTCCTCCCCTTGTTAGCAGTGTGCAGCATCGCTAGCTCGCTCCAATCCTCACCACGGGCTCAAATTACACCACCGCTAAGTCCACCCCCTCGCCTTTCCCCTTCTCTGCCTTCTTTCCTTTCTATTTATTTTTTCTTTTTTTCTTTCCTTTCCTTTCTTTATTATTTATTTTTTTGCCAGCACGAAAAATACTTATTGAGAGTGATTAGTTTTTGTTGTCCCTTTTAAGTCCCTCCTGCAGGAAGGAACAGGGGAGCAATGTGACGCCACCTTTTAATCTTTTGTAAGAGTGAAAAGGCAGAAAAGGAACGCTCGATCAAGCTGAGCTGCACACATGACTAAAACTCGCAGGAGACGCTGCTGCTTGCTGCCTGGCGAAAGCACCGCTAGGCTTGAGTGTAAGAACAGAGAAGAGAGGAGTCGATGGAATGTGACAACGTATGTGCATCAAAGGCAGGGGGAGAGAGAACAATGAGCAAGGGGAGACAGCGAGGAGAGGGAGAGATGGAGGGAGAGGGAGGGAGAGAGAGGGAGAGCAGAGGGAGAGACAGGGGAGAGAGAGAGAGAGAGAGAGAGAGAGAGAGAGAGAGAGAGAGAGAGAGAGAGAGAGAGAGAGAGAGAGAGAGAGCACGCATACACACGGAGAAAAGATAGAGCGGGGGTTTCAGGCAGGGGACTCTGAGAATAAAGCCACAGTGCGGTGTCTGGCAGCTCCTGTTTTTATCTCAGCGAGCATGATCCGCGGCCTCTCTCATTTAGAAACACATCCGTGTATCTTCCAGGTTTGAAAACTGAGATAATCGCAGTGTGTCTCTGGTTTTGTCTGATTGGCATTTAACTGTGCGGTGTACCTGTGTTTTTTTTTTTTTTTAAGGATGCATTTGTGTGCAATTTATTTCGCATATTTATTTATGTAGGCAAAAATGAAAGCTGCTAATTTCTACGGCAATTTGCAATGTAGTTTTCCTGGCAGATGGAAGTCTACTTACCATAACTGCTGACAAACTGCCACGGGTAAACAAAAGAAGAAACAAATGCTTCGTCTTGATAATTGTCTTTAAAAAAAAAAAAAAGAGGAGCCCACCCTAAAATATTAGCCCTTGCAAAAATAGTTATTTCTTGGCTCAAGTTTAAAAGGTGATTTTTCTCCCTTAGTTTTTAGAAAGAAAGGCACAATAAAAGGGAGACATGATGTTTGAAGGAAAGGTGTTAGGGAAGAAGCTTTTAGGAATGCGGACACCTAAATTCTCCCTGGTTTCCCTCCAAATGTGATAACTGGTGGCTCTCTGGAGTCCTGGGGCAGAGTTTTTGAGGCACTATTTGCCACACACTTATACTGCAGCTTCCTGTCTTTCTGTACTATTTTTAAAGGAGGTTCAATTTTTCTTTTTCTTTCTTTCTTTTTTTTTAAAAAAAAAAAAACAAAGTGGCAAAGAAATGATTTGCCCATTCAAATCACTTCCACTGCTGCCTCGTGAGCTTTGTTCTGCCTCCTCTGTCCTCTAGCCACACGGGGGCCAGGATTACACAGTTAAATTCCCTCAGTGACCTCTTTTATAAGGATGTAAATTGCTGATTCCAAGGTCAAGTATTTGGTAGAAGTTAGTTATTGGTGAGATGGCTGCCTGTTTTTCCATGGTAACCTGAGCCGATGCAGTACTGAGCAAGCAAGGAGACGCCCAACCTTCCCATGGCCCATCTCCTCAAAATCTGTAATATCAGAAAGGAAAATCCACGCACCCGACTTAGAACGATTACCAATTCAGGAAACAAACAAACAAACAAACCTAAACAACAACAACAACAGGATAACGCAATAGTCAGTTTTGAATTTCTACCATGCTATAGTCTAAGAGTCTGTCCGCAGACCCTCAGCATCTTGTGGTTCGGAATTCCTGTGTGAGCCAGATATAGAATGCGAATTGGTCCAAAAAGAATAAGACACTCTCGCCTGCCCCAGTCACAGTGTTGTATTCAAAGTGGGCTTGCTTAATCTCGTTAAAGCCAGAGCAAAATTCTTTTCATGCTTTGCCAATAGGAGGATATGTGTTTTGCTTGGACCCAAATAAAGAAGTACCCCCCATCTTGGATACACTCAGAGGTAACTCTACTGATTATTAAGGCAGTACAAAGACTGAAGAACACACTGTGGCTGTACAGAAGGCTGCTGGCCAGAGGACAGAGGGCTCAGATTGGAACAGAAGCTGGAAGGGCCCCGGCTTTCCGAAAGGGTTGAATTCTAAACTCTCCATAGAATTTTTTCATAACACATTGAAAGCTGCAGCCTCAGAGTGACATTATTGATACAGGGTCAAGAGTTAAAATTAACTTTAGACGAGGGAATAAGTGGACTGAAGAATTTTCTGACAATAGAAATAAAGATTCAGCTACAAGGGTGCATCTATTTCAGCGTCACAGAAGTGGGGGCATGGGGAGACTGGGGCTTATTGAACAGGGTTAGCAAATGACAGTCAATGAAAGATGAGAAGAAATCAACTCAAGGCAAGGCAAAAAGATTTTTTTTAAGCTGTAAATGGCCATCAGTGGTGTTCCTCATTTTGATCACATTTGCAGTGAAGAGGTAGATAGCATCTATATGATAGTTTTTCAAGATCTCTTGAATGAGGGTGGGCTACCAAAGATTAATATTTCTAACTGGAGTGTGACTTTCTATGGCTTACTTCTCTATAGGACATCTTCATATTTAGACTGTCCTTTATATTCTGGTGTTTACGTTCCCAGTTTCCCAGCCCCGGCTACCTGCTTGCTGTGTGACCTTGACCAGATCATTTTCTTCTTTGTGGATAACTTCCTGTCTTAAAAGAAGTTATCTGAGTCTCTGTGCCTCATGGTCCGTTGCCAGGCATAAAGAATGCATGCCTTGTGTGTTGTGTGTTGTGTGTTGTGTGTTAGCACGCAGCACAATGCTTTGACATGGCAGCTTCTGCATTGTGAGGAGATCCTCTCAACTCCTGTAACGTTTTTAAAATGGAAAACATAATATTTAATCGCCTCCAAATGGATGACACATGAAGACATCTTTCCACTCTGACCTTCCTTACACGATCTAGTTATTGACACTGCCCTCTGGGTCTTTCCACTTGAATAATGCACTTAAAACCCAACAAGTTCTACAACCAGATCAGTGAATCTGCCCTCAAAGCAAGCTTTCTCTCCAAATGTCCCCATCAGTGTAAGATGTAAAGATCTGAGACAGTCCTGGTTCATTTCTTTCCTTTGCCTGCAATCATTCAATTTCCTGCACCTACCAAACACCACTCCCACATTTTTCAAAGACCTCGAGGCTTCATTTCCAGACCCCAGACTCATCCTGCTCTGTTCTGTTCCAGCTTTCCTTTCCTGCAGTCCTTCTATGTCTGCACTGAGACACAAGCATGGATATGCAGTATCCATCCTGAGGGCATTGCCAGGGCCCTGCCAACTCCTATATCAGATTGTAACACCATCTCCTTCTCTTCTCGAGAAGGCACTTCAGATCCAAGTGAAGGAGAGTGACATTATTCTAGGTGTGACCTTGAATCAGCTCTAACATATAAAACAGCTCATCTGTGGCACACTGGCACTTTCCTATTATCGCCCTGTTAGTTGAGACACCTCTCCCCCTGTCATGACACAGCTTATTGAAAACAACCATTTGAAGAGGTTTTCTTTCTTCTCCAATTCATCCCTCACAAGCCAGAATAACCTTCTTAAAATGCCACTTTGAATGACATCTGTTCCCAATAGTTATTGATCGGCCAATTGAAAGTCTGTTTTATTTCATTATCTTACGTATCGGCTTAAAAAAAATCATCAAAGGTTCACAATTCCCTAGAGAATAAAGTGCAGATTTCTTTGCTACACATTGAGTCACCTCTGTGGTTTGACACTGAGTATTCCTGTAAATGTTCCTCTATCGCTGCCACAGAAGATCTTGTCCCTCCCCCCCCCCCCCAGTCCAGCACATCTGCAAGCCCTCACAGCTGCACACACAGTCCTCATTCTCTTTAGAGTGCCACCCTCACCCCAGTCTTCTTCACGGCAACACATATAACTGCAATCTCTTGATCTAAGACCAGAACAGTTAGCTACAAGTCTTCCAAAAAGATGTCCTTGCCCTTGCCCTTCCTGGTTTACAGCAGTGAAATTGCTTTAATCACTGTAGCTATCCAAGGGCCTCCGGAAAGGTGGCATATATCATAATTAGGAGCTTGGCTTTGGACTTTGCCCTAGGTCCAAATCCTGACCCTGGAATTTGCTTCCTAATTGTGGAACATTGGTTAAATACTATCTTCTCTAAACCTTACTCTCCTCATTTATAAAATATGTTGAGACCTTCATTATCTACTACATGATGAAAGATAAGCTACATCTCAGTTCAGATCTAGAACATACACAATAAAGAACAGTTAGCAGTCATACAAGTGCCCTCTAAGTCAAAGGGACTCATTACCTCCAATTTCTAACCTTCACCATGACTCACTGAATGGCTCCTGTTAGAACCATTTTATAGAAATAGACCTGGGGACTAGCCAATGGTCTCACCAGATACCACACACACACACAGCATGCGGATAAGACAAACCCATGCCTTCCTGCCCTCTAGGTTTTTACAAATCTCTACCACTCACACAGACCTTACCCTATACCACATTAGCTTATCATGACTTGAATTTTCAGGTTGTGGACAATGTTTCTAATTATATTCTAAATGAAAGGAGCGCAGTATTCATGCTTGAAATGTCTCTGCATTTTTTAGTGCCTTCCATAAATCTTTAAACAAAGTAGCTTGCTTACTCGGTAAATGTTTGTTGCTTGCTCGATCATCTGTACCCGCGGGGATTACAGTTTTCAACCACATTGAAATTCAGGGACACTATTTTGTGAGGAAATGGCTTCATCATGAGCCATCACTCATGAACACTATCATAATTATACAAAATAATATAAAAGACAAACATCACATGTGAATGAGCCAACAGAAGCAAGTGGGATCCTCGTCAGAGAATCTGTAGGAAAGTAATGTTTGTGGACCTGGGTCCTCACACGTGGTATTTATACTCTGCTGAAAATGTACCTCTCAGGCCACCAGTTCCATGCATGGAAAGGGGAAGGTTAATAGCTGAAAATCATCCTTTTAAGGTTACACAGAAAGTCAAGAGCAACCAATCAAACACTCAGAGCATTCAGTAACCTTTAATTCTTCTTGTTAAATAAAAGCAATAATTACCTTCTCATTTATCTTCTCTCTGGATAAGTCTGCATAATTCTAAAACAACCCAGATCGATGCAAAAAAAAAATTCAGGTGACTAGCATGTTTTCTTGTGTACACAGTATGGAACAACACTACTGAATTTGGAACAAGTTGAACAATTGCTATAAGACACTTGCATACATGCATGCACCAACACACACACACACACACAGAGACAAAGAGACAGAAGAGATATACATGTAAGCCTAGTTTCTAATGTATTTTTGTATTAATGATAAAAGAAATACTCTATGTTTCTCTCATATCATAATCATTGGTATGGATATCTGCATATGCTTCAGGAAGTGAGGATTCTTTTACTGTCATTCAGTTCTGTGCTCGTATGAGATGCACAGTGAGTTCTAAGAACCCATGAGGTTGTTGAATGAATGAGTGAAAAGTAAATTCTCTTTGTCCCCAGGATTGCCTTTCTATCTACTGTCCTTTCACACAGGATTTGTTTTGTGAGATCCATGTTACTGTTTGTTCAATACAAAATTCTCTTAGCTTCAAAGAATCCTTTCTAGATTATGTTAGCTCATGGTAAATGCTCTTCTCTCAAATTTCAAAGCACCCTTTTCCTGGAACATTTTATTACATATGATTTTACAATTAATCTTACCTTGCCACTGAAGATGCCATACTGTTGGTGAGCTATCTTTCTTCTAATAATTCTAGGTCACTTTTACTGGATTCATATCTTATTTCTCACACATTGATTTCAAGTGTCCTGAAGGCTGAAAGCATTGTGTTTATTTTCTATATAATATATATTGCTGTACCTTTGAGTATTACTGGATGCTTAGGCTGTGCTTATAAAAAACACGTTGACTGGGTTTTTAATACTCAACATCTTGATAGTATGCAATTCCATCCTTCAGAATTTGTGGGAAGAAACTTATCATACACTGCCTGACCTCTAAGATTTTGCTAGAATACCTTGGGAATAGAAGCAAGACTGCACAATGTTTCCTTTAGGTGTCTTACCCTAAGGGGAGCCTAGTCCAACTATTAATATTTATTTCAATATATGTGTATATATATGTATATACACACACATATACATATATAATGATCTCTGTCTCTCTGTCTCTGTCTCTGTCTCTCTGTCTCTGTCTCTCTCTCTCTCTCTCTGTGTGTGTGTGTGTGTGTGTGTGTGTGTGTGTGTGTGTGTAGGTCAGAAGACAACTTAAAACTTTCAGGAGTAGGTTCTCTTCTTCTACCTTGTGGGATCCAAGAATCAAACTCAAGTCATCAGGTTCCCTGACTGAGAAATCTCATTGGTTCTAGTATGTATATCTTTGAGCACATGCTTTGAGTTAACCACTGTTTAAGAACATGTCACAATTAGCTCATCCCATCAAATTAAGATACTCATGGAGGAAGTATTAGCAAGTTGGCCTCTGGAAGAGAATGGCTCCTCCTCATCAGTTATACATTAGTTGGAAGTCAGCTCACATTGACCCATCAGAAACTAGTCTTTAGAGAAAGGTTTTCTGGATTCTAGTGGGTCTCTTTGGAGGGTCATTTCTGGCCAATTATACATTCATCTCCTAAGGGAAGTTTGTTTTTCCTTAGGGTGACCGTGACAGGAAGAGGACATAGCAGTCTCATCCTAACAAGCCTTTTTCCTCTGACAAAAGGAGCTTTCTTAGGGAGATTTTTCACCCACATAGTGCTTGTGTCTGTAGTCACTGGAGACTCACGCTAGTGGAACTGTCTATAAATGACTGCTTTACAAAATGAAAATAACAAACATTCTTCAAAACAGAACAAAAATAGAACATAACCTTTGAAGTTTCAAAAAATGCCCTTAATGTATCTTTATTTATAAAGATAAGATAATTCATGTCCATTTTTGTATCCGTTTGCGAAATAGGAATGAGTACATAACATAATTAAAGGTTTGTGTTATAAATAGTTTTCTTAAATTAGCTTATTGAATATTGTAATTATGTCATATCTTATTTAGCCAATTAAAAGCAATTATTTTGCTTATAAAATCGTGCACATTAATTACCATGTTCTGGCATCTTGGCTTTTGTCTGTGGATCAGAAGTCTGTCTTGCCTATTTTCCATTTCTGTCTCGCATGATGATTTGAGCAAGAGCTTAAGTGAAAACCAAAGTAGCAACCTCCTAATCATAAAGCAAGAACGGAAAAAGTCAATCAGGAGAGCAGCTCAAATCTCTGCTTCCCATGGTGGACCGAATAGAGCTGGCCTCAGTGAAAACTCTAAGTAAGAATTTGTGTTCCTCTCCATTGAGTTGAACACAGGCTTTGGTGGACTGTTTGGTTCTTGTTACTGATGTTTTTCAATATGGAACATTTGAAAGCATCCAACCAGAAGTTGCACAATGATCATAGCCTTGAACATATTCATCAGAAAAACGCATTCACCGCTATGGGTTTTCTTTTTGCCGTAACCAGGGTGCTGCACTGTTTGCCAGCTCCTTCAATACTCTCACCCATGACAATCACAAAAGCAATTCACAACCTGACTTATCAGATAGTTCTGTTTTACAATAATCTGGTTGCTATTTGTAAAATCCAGGATAAAACAGTGCAATTTCTGATGTTGAATATCTGAAAAGCTCTGGAAGCTGTGCAGGCGAGATATGCACTAAAATCTGTAATGCAATGGAATTACAACAGACAGACATTCTGGAGGGTGCACACTCTAGTGCATCTCTGGGTACACGGCATTTTGTGATGCTATTTTGGAGATTTGCAAACAAATTCTGCATTTAGACTGACTGGCCCTTCCTTCATTTTCTCTATCCCCGAATTTAACTCTTGATATATATGTGTATATATACATATATGCATATATATACATATACATATATATTACATATATACATATATATACGTATATATGTGAATATATATGAAAGTTCTCTTAAGAAGAATTGCTCCCCCAAAACAATAATTGCCAAATTACTCTTTCCAGAAGAAAAACAAGTGTAAAGATCTCAATTAAGTAATTTCTTTCACAAGCTGGCTCCTAAATCTCTCTTTAGATGTATTATGAAAGCAACATTTTCTGACGAGAATTTAACATGCGTGCAGACACGCAGAGTAGTGATTTTAATGGATGGCAAATCCCCTGTAAAATGGGCCTCACACAGTAATAAACAAACAAGCCACCTTTCTAGTCATTAACCTAGGTGGATGTCAAAGGTTACTGTCATGGATACCCCCCCTTAAAGAACAGAGGCATTGGTTCAAGCCTGTGGGGGTGTTTTTATAGCCACGCATTACTGCTTGAAGCAAATGGGAATATCATGTACCACTGAGAGGCAGTATAGTGCAATAAAAAGTTATATTTCAATCCCCGATCAGCCACCATCTGAATATATGACACTGTCCATTTTTTTTTTAAACCTATCTCAACCTCTCTATCCAGTAAATGGGACTACTATCTGCCGGTTTGTGATGTGGTTAATAAAATGTATGAGCATGCTTGCAAAGGTAGAGCTCTTAAGCCTCTCTTTGTGCTGTGAAGAGTCTACATGTACAAAAAGATAAAGAAAAAAAGAAAAAAAGGGAAGAAAAAAAAGGTCAGAAACTGTATTTGAGTGGCCAAGTGTTCTGAAGCCGGCAACTATCAACTGCTAGAGTGATGTACGAAACCAGTCCGTAGTCCTGGGCTGGCTGAAAGAATTAACGTGGCTTGCCTGCCCCTGCCAGGAGCCCATGCTTTGAAGATACTCGGTAAATATTAGCCGAAGATGGCGTTGTCGGACAGCCACAGCATTAAGCGAATTACTAAGTTTACAATTGTCAGAAAACTCATTGAATCATTACTGGCAATAAAGGAAACCTAGCCCTGACCTCATTTACTTTGCCATGATGTCATCTCAGTAAGATGCACAGTAAGAACACCACCCCTCTCTGTAAGTGTAATAGCCCTGTCCTCCCTCAAGACTTGGGAGAGTAAAAATAAGGTCAGGTATTTGCATAGTTCTCAACACTTTCCTTGTCCCTCGCTCCTTGTCAGCCCACCCTCCTTTCTTTCCTGGATTACTCTAAAGCCTCCCAACTGGCTTCCATTGTCGACTTGTGGCTCCTGTAGCTGATTTGCTATGACTCAGACATATCCAACCCTTTCATATCTGTGTGCTTGTGTTGTTCTCTCTTACACTGGTTGTGTGACTGGTCTGGAAAAAAACCCTTCTGGTAAATGGGGACAAATAACATGCAAAGGCACTGTGAACTCTCATATACTGGGCTTGCACTGTTGAAAATGGGGCAGCTGCCATGAAAGAAAAACTTTTCCTTGCCTCCTAGAAAACAGTACCAGCCTCTTCATGGAATTCATCCCTTACATGACCCACCAGCAGGATAGAACTGTAAGTAAAGGCAAAAAGCAGCAAAAGATATGCCTAGGGAAAACACCAACATCTGAGACTCAATCATGCCTCAATGCGATTTCAAGCCACCGACTTATGATGCAGTTTGTTATCTAGGGGTGATAACTGATATGAGCCCCCTAGTGATTAGTTGCAATTTAGCAGCAGTGTATCTTTTTCTAATGAGAATAAGAGACTCTCACTCCTCTGCTGGAGATAGCCCTCAATTCCTTCTGTCCTGAGTCTTTTGAATATGTCAAAGACATGTTCTGATCACCCCATTGTGTTACCAGGTCCAGTGCCTCCATGCCCTCTTCTATTGGGCTTCACAAGTCTCTAGGGACTTCCCTGAATATGGGTCACCCTTGCAATCTCTTAATGTGCTCCCTTCAATGTCATTTTCACAGTCAGGCTACCCCAAATCAGTCAGTTAAAAACTACATGATGCCTCACCCCCATGTCACGGCTCCATATAGCACCATTTACCTGGCAAAGCACCAAATACAGGCTCCTTCCCATACACTTAATATTTCTAAACCATTATATAGCAGATTAATTTTACCCCATGTCTGACTGTTTTTTTTTTATCACAGTACAATCTCTAAGATGACTTTCTGTTGGACACTCACACCTAGAACTTTATCTAGTATGAATGGAAGAGTTGCCAGATATTTGGTAAATTACAATGTAAGCTCTTTTAGCTTAAGATGCCCAGATGTACATATTGGAGTGGGTGAGTCTTCATTAAACGATAGAGTAGAGAGTTTATAGATTCTGGACGGGTAGCCAGCTAGTGTGACTTACAGAGATCTGGAAGTAGCCTTGAAGGCAAGAAGGCAGAAGGTCAAGATGATTCTTTAGGGTGTAGTTATTGGCAGATGGAACAGGTGGTAAGAAGAACTCCATTAAAAAACAAAGCAAAACAGGAACCCGGCATCAGAGCAGCCCTGTGGGAAAGGCTGTGGCCTACCATAAGGGATGTAAAACTAAAGGTGCTTCCAAAGGGTAAGTTGGATCTTTTTTTCAGAACAGAAAGCTCGTGCTGTATTTGTAACCCACCCACAAGCAATGCCCCGATAATCCAAAAGAAATGGGTCCAAGGCATTTCCTTCTCATGTTGTTCGGGGCTAAAACTATACACCAAGCCAGCACTTACAGTCCTGTGGTAAGGCCACTGTTCTCTGACATTTATACTCAACATATGTGAAAATCACTAGGTTCTTCCTTTTATTTAAAAGTGGGCCCCTGATAGATTTGTCTGACCATTTACCTGGCAAAGCATACAGGCTTCTACTTGATCACATTACTTTGTATGCTCTTCCTGAGAGAGATCCATCTAGCATACACAAAGTTCAGCCTGACTGGGCAGTCTTCAACATTCAGCACGGGTGTGCACTCCAGGATTTCTCTTAGGGCAGGACAGATCATCATCCTGGGTGACGTAACTTTACCCGACAGCCTCCATCTTGGTACAAATGTCTTTAGAAGTTATGTGTCTATTTTTTTTTTCTGATACTCAGCAATTATGTATTATCCAGGACCTTATTTGTATTGTTTACAGCAACCATGCCAATTGCTAGGAGGGAAAAATGCCTTTTAGGTCAACTAGCGTCTTCTGGGTGTGGAATAAAGGATGCTAGTTTCTTAGAGCTTTCTGTGTTCAATTTACCTAAAAGTGAAAATTGCCAAGGAGCAAAGATTGTGGGAGATGAATGGATGACGTCGCTGCAGCCTGGCACATAGGCTGACGATGGAGCCCTCGGAATTACTAAGAGTACTTGCTAACTCACTACCTAGGCTCCCTGTTTCAGAGTGACAAGAGCCAGCCCTCTCCAACAGCACATCTCTGGCCCCTCCCCAGCACTTCTGCTGCTTCAGTTAGTAACTGTGGCCTTTTATAAAACCCAGACACCGAGCACAGCTCTGATTCCAGCCTAGCCAAGGGATGAAGCTATAACATGGTGCTATTTCTCAGATTTGGGTAATGGTTCTAATATATACATTCTAGCATTGGATTCCCACACTTCACATACAATATTTACTTCAGGATCTGTGATGGGGGAAATGTCATTTAACCAAATAAAACAGAAAGCACAAAACAAAACAAAAAAAAATAAAAAAAGAAAAAGAAAACCTTTCAGCTTAATTACCAAAGATGTAAATGTGGTCTCACTTGCAGAATAACGTTTCTCTTAACAATGAGGTGTAAATTGGTGTGTGCCTACTCTGTTCACAGTAGGAATAGAACCTAGCACTCGCCTCCTCCTCCTCCTCCTCCTCGTCCTTGGTTTTGCAATAGTACCTGGGAAATAAATGTGTCCTTGGAAGTTCCTATAGCATTTCTGATTTGCTAAGAGGAAAAATAGAAAGCTAGGTGGTCCATGCTGAATCCCTCTACCCGCTGCATGGAGATTTAGTTTGCATTTCTAGCATCTGTACTGAACTATGGACTGAAACTACGGTGGTTTGACCTCAGTTCCCGGGCATTAGAAGTTCACCCTTCTCCAGATTTTCCTCTGTCTCATCTTTTGTGGCCTCCTCCATATCCTCAGATGGAGTGAAATTAACAGGGAAAGCAGTATGTTATTTGTACAATGACCTTGGGCCCCTGGGGGAATTGAAGGCGCTATTCTTTCCACTTCTGATGTTTTACATTTCAAAGAGCCTAGCTCTCTTTGATATTAAAGAATGAAATGTGCAATGTAATTGTTATTGTTTTATGACCTTTAATAGGTTAATCAGGCTGCATCAGGCTCTCCACTGTGTGACTCGGTGCTCAAGAAATGATTTGCCTCATGGTCAATGGATTCTGACAAAGGGGCTCAACATTAATATTTGAGAGAATGACCGGACACTGGCGTCTAAATCCTGAAGAAAACACAATTACTTTGCTTACCTAAAGTCCTCCATGAGTAATGGAGAACCTGTCAGCTTTTAGTGGTATTGACACTTTGGGCAAGATCATACTTTGTTGCTGTGTGCAGGGGTGTCTCATACATCCCGGGACATTTCACAACATAATGACTCTCTGTCCATTAGGTGCCAAGAATCGTCCCTTCTCCACTGTACCTCATCCTGATGAATGACAATGTAGCCTGTCTACACAATGCCATGCCTCAGGAAATAAAATCTACCCCAGTTGATGAACATGGGCCCAATAAAAAATGGAGTGGGTGTCAATGGAGCTGGACTATACTCCTTTAGGGTATACTATGCCTAAAATTGACTATCTTAAATGATGTTTAATATAATAGTAGCTGATATTTATCAAGAACTCACCCTAAACCATTTAGCACTATGCTGACAGCTTTCAATGTTAGATCTCATTTGATCCTCTTAACAAACCCATGTGAGAGTAATTATGTCTTGCAACTTACATGTAAAGAAACTGAGGTGGATGGGCATGTAAGTAATTTACTCAAGAGAAGGCAGCTGGGAAAGCAGAAGTGCGCAAACTCTTCCATGTTTGCCTTAGTCCCCATCTCAGAGGTTATAATCTGAGTATGAAAGTAAAACATATTGAGAATTGATTGAGCACCTCTGTGGTCAGGACTTGTACCTACATGTTAAACAGGTCCAGGCAAATATACAAAACCCCACCCTTTCATCATGATACATGAGAGGGTGATACATGTCCTCAAAGAACAAATGCAAAACAAAAGTATAATCTAGAAATAAATAACTGGCACAAGGAGAGTCCAGATTTGGAATGTCCTAGGCCATTGTATCTCAGCCTTAATGGGACTAGGAATCACCAGGGTCTTATTATAGCACAGGTTCTCCTCCCAGAGCTGTGGGCTGCATGAAAACTGGACTTGTGACTTTCTAAACAGGCCCTGGACAAGGGCGTCCCTGGTCAAAAGACGTCCCTCTAAGCACGTAGCCTTTAGTGTGGTGGAAAATGTTGCTTCATGCTTTTCAAAAGTGAGGCGTCACAGAGTGTATCTGGAATGCCAAGAAAGCACCGACCCAGAGCAGAAGGGGGAGGAGGAGGAGGCGGTGGGGATTGCCTTGGCTATAAGAGCCACACTCGTCTCTCAGCCTGTCCCTGGAACATCTATGCCGTGCCCACTCAAATCCACTGCCCACATATACAGCTAAACATCTGCTATTTTAAAGGACAAATATTAATTTGAAGCACAAAACACCTACCCACCAAACGTAACTGGTTTCTGCAAACACATTTTTTTTTTAATGTCCAATTTTGTACTTTCAGAAGACAATGCTTCTTTCTCTTCAATATATCATGCTACATAAAAAAATTCCTTTCTTTTCCATCCCCACCCTCCTCCACACCCGTTGTGACTTGAAAATAACTATTGTGCTATATCTAGCCAAGAGTCAGTATAACAGTGGTAAAAAATACATGTGGTAGGCCAAAGGCAAGAGGACTTTTAATCCAGCAAATGTCACAATTAAAATGATAGTTATGAGGACTTCAAACCATGTTACCATTAATTTAGTAGTGTTTAAAAAAGACAGAAATGGAGACATGTAATAAACATTCACAAAGAAATGGTTTGGGAACTGATCTCTACTAATGGTTGGGGCCTCTTTGCACAGACCACAGTGACCGCTAAAGATCACAAATTGTTTTGTGACATCTGGGTTTGACCGTAGGTAGTAATGAAGGGGATGCAACTGGAGTCACTTGGCTCTCTGAACACATCCAGCTAATTCTCTACACACATGGCAAGGGGACAGCACAAGAAAGAGTTGCCGTGATGTGGAGATGCACCATAGTTAATGTAAAGGCTGAGAGGTTGAGAAGTGGAACCAACCAATTACTGCTAATCTTTTCTACTTAGATAAAAAGTAGAAGGTCTAAAATAGGGAAGGAGTGTGTGCATGTGTGTGTGTGTGTGTGTGTGTGTGTCTGAGGGCACTGGCATCACTGCTGCTCAAACTGCATGCAGTTCTGCAGATGAATGTGAGGTATGCTATGATGTGAGCATCTGCTCTGAACCAGACCCTGGGTAATGCTGATCAGTACTCTGCTACATTGTCCTCAAATTTATGTGAAATAAAATATGTCCCATTCATGAATGACTGACATTGCACCTTTATTTAGTATTATTATGGAGACTAACCTCCTCCTGACTACCTTGATATCTATTTCTATTACTTGATTATATTTACTTGTTGTGTAATATTTTCTTTAATCTCACACTTTTCTCTTGACTTCCTATGAACCAGCAAGTATCTGTGAAATTATAAGTTTAGAATACTCCTAAGGGCTGAACAAACCAATGGTTATAATATGTAAATAGACTTAGGGGATTATTGAAAGACAACCTTAATTTTGGCCTTAAGGTTTGGGAGAGACTCACATCAGCCAGCCAATGCTAGCTAACCGATCCCCCCCAGGACTCCAACAATGCAAAGGAGTAAGAATTGGCAGAGGCTGGGTTGTCTAGCACTGGCTACCACTATATTTTGGACAACAGCTGTTCCATCATGTCAGAATCCAATCCTTACTGTTCTGCTTGCACAGACTACCCAATGTTCTGTCTTGAGATTTTGGAGAAATTTATATGTAGTTAATGTTAAAAGAAATCAAGTTCTTTTGCCTGAAATGCTTGGCGGAGTGGCGGTCAACACTGCATATGCAGGGTGAAATACTATGGTTTCTTTAGACTTCAGATTGTTCTAGAAAATGAGTACAATGTATACAAACTGTAGATGAAGTCGGGATTTTTCAACACCAACTCTATTGTCATCCTATGGGTGATCATCCTGTGCACTCATTTGAGCAGCCCCACCCTCTATCCACTAGATGCCAGTAGCTACCCCAAGTCATGATGAACAAAACTGCCACTACATAATACATAACGTTCTCTGATGAGCTGACTCACTCTCTGTTGCATATAACTGGGATAAAGGAATGGAAGACCGCAGGGTACTCAGGCTAGGTTAGGCCATAGTTTCAGCCCCAGTACTACTCATTACATTTATTAAACAATTCATGAATGCTGGATAGCTACTTAAGAACTTGAAGTCTACTATATCATTGAACACTCACATGATTCTGAGAGTTAGAGCCCACTAAGACTTCCATTTTACAGATGAGAAAAATTAAGCATCTGAAGAAAAATAACTTTCTTGAGGATCCATCATTAGCTTAAGCTGAGTTAGAACTCTATGGAACGCCACAATTCTGGAGCACCTGCTCCCAGGTTTTCTGTATCCTAACAGCTTCAGAGGGGGAAGTCTCCTCAGAAATTAGGAATGAGGAGGAGAAAAAGGAAAAAATTAGGCTAGCATTTGTTTTGCATTAATGACTGTGCCTCAAATAAGGAGACTAACAAAGAAATATATAAGGTAGCTAACAAGCACAGGTTGTCTATAATTAACATTGCATTTTCAGTGGCTTGTACATACACATAAACACACATGTACAGACCTTAGCATGTATACACCACAAAAGCATGCAAAAGCACAGGTACTCACATACAGACACACTTGTACATGAAATTCTCATAACATATGTAGAGACTTATAACTTTCTCAGAACCGGTAAAGGTATCAAACAACAACAAAGTTAACAGGTATGTCAAAATGAATAGAGACGGAGGAGGCAGTGGTGGTATATGCCTACGCATCTAGGTAATCAAGGGGCGGAAAAGGGAGAATTATTTTAATTTTAGAGCTCAAAGCAATCCTAGGAAATATAGCAAGTTCCTCATTTGTGAAACAAAATGACCAAATAAACAGATAAGAGAAGAAAATAAGTTTTTAGGGCTAGTCCTTAGCCAGCACTGTAATGAGTTCAGGGGATTCCAGTATTGCATAAAGATGCATGCCCATTGCATTACTGTAGAAAGTCAATGTAGAAGGCTAAAGATGGCTGTTGATGTGGCTGTCTAAAGTTGGGATGATAG
Source organism: Apodemus sylvaticus (assembly GCF_947179515.1). Taxonomy (NCBI): domain Eukaryota; kingdom Metazoa; phylum Chordata; class Mammalia; order Rodentia; family Muridae; genus Apodemus; species Apodemus sylvaticus. Next base: position 88,892,857 of record NC_067481.1, on the reverse strand, counting down.
CCAGTACAGACTGGTTTGTGTGTGTGTTTGTGTGTGTGTGTGTGTGTGTGTGTGTGTGAGAGAGAGAGAGAGAGAGAGAGAGAGAGAGAGAGAGAGAAACAGAGACAGAGAGACACAGGTACAGAAAGAAACAGAGAGACAGAGAGACTTCTGCTGTCCCCACCTTTATTGAACCTTTTGTGTAGCACCAAGGTGTCTTCTTATTGCAGTGTCTTGGGCATTCAGTGTGACTTGTCATTGGCACACACTAGCTTCCACTTAGAGCTCTGAAAAGCTCAGACAACTACAGAGCCCACTGACCTTGACCACAAGCTAGACATTGACCTTTCTGGCTGTCTTTCCCTTTTTCAGTAGAAACAAAACAAAACAAAACAAAACACAGTCTGTGGTCTTTGATGTTCTGGTAAACAAGGTGTATGTTTATATAAGCACACATATATTGTCCTCCTAAACAAACAAAAACATATGAGCATCAAGTCAATACAACCAGAATAAGCAAATACAAACACAAGATTCTGACATTGAATATGTATACTTATGCATATTTCTTTATGCATTTATATAAAAAAGAAACAAATACAGGTTATGAATAACAATTCAGAAAGGTGCTGGTCAAATCTTCCTCCAATGTTCCAGAATCAAGGCTAACGTTATCTTACTAAGTTTGTCATTGTCAAACACAGAAAAATGAGAGCCTGTCTACATTTGACTGAAAGTCTTTACATTTCTACCAGTCTGAAATAGAAACTTGCAATTAAATCAATTAAGCAATGAAAATCAGATATTCCATTAAAATCTAATTTTCCTCATATCTGATTGGTCGTAACTCAACCAAGCTGGAAAAAGATGAGAGAGGCAAAAGGATTCCAAGTTGGAGACATGGAGAAAAGGAAACTATTCAATGTGTTCACAGCAAATGGAATCAGAGCATTTTCTTTTGCTTCTGCTCCTGTGCATTTAGCCATTAGGGGTTCCCCAAACATCAGCTTTCAGAACTAATGCTGAAGACTGGGAGGAGAGGATCAAGGTTTCCTTTCCCCCTGTCTTCTTTTTGCAGGCATGTCCTTGAGGTTGCTTTTGCTCCTTACGGAATTTAATAGGCTAGCCCAAACTCCAATTCAGACAATACCGTGTGTCTGGTGCACTCCAGCACGTTTGAAATTCCCTTGCTAAGATTGACAGTCAGATTGGCACTGGCTCTGTTTGCTGATTCAAAGAGTTACAGAGACCACATGTGTTCAGGAGGCATTTCTGCTTTTTAGGAGCAAAATGGAGGACTTGGCTCTTGGGGGTCAGGGGAAAAAGCATGCCAACTGACTGGATTATTCTTTCCCGGTCCGGTTCTTTCAGGTTGCGGGAGCTGGCTTTTTCTACACCAGCAATCACCCTGTGGATGGAAGTCAGTTTTTGAATATGAAATAGAAAATGACTCCACATGTTGCTGGAACAGAAAGATTAAAAAGAGAAGACAATAGCTTACATGAAAGGTGCTCGTCCACCATCTGACGAGCATCGGGATGCTCAACGGAGTTTCAATCAGGGAAAATATAATGGGAGGTAAATATGTAAAGTATCATATGCAAGTGGACAGGAAGAAAATGTAAAAATACTTAAAAGACCAGTGTTTCAGTTTTTAAACAGAAAGGTGCAGCTGGTCTGTATTTCTCAGATGGCTTTTCAAAATGCATTTGCTGAAACTATTTTTAAGGCCAAACTGTTGGGATCTTCTTGGGAGCTGTTGGTTATTGTAGTCAGCCCAGAATTAGGCAAAAATACAAAGAGCGATGGATGCTGTATGTGTGTGTGTGTGTGTATGTGCCACTAAATATAACTGAAGATGTACAGGCACATGTGTATACACACACATACACACATACACACACATACACACATACACACACATACACACGCATATATACACATACATGTCTGCACACATGTGTGCGTTTATATGCACATGAGCTTGCATGTATACCTGTGTGTGGATATATGCATGTAACTAACTGTGTGCACATGTCTGCATATGCCCATCAGTGCTTGTGTATATCCATGGCTGTATTCTTAGGAAAAGGGGCAATATGTGTTTCAGTTGGTACCACTACTCTCGAGAGATGTGGGGTTTTGCTCCTGAATATTAAAAAAAAATCATTTTGTAAGAATTTGCTTTGCCTTGTCACTTACACTCCCCCCCCCCACCCCCCCACTGGGCATCTGTCCTCTACAGGCAGTTGGAACCGGTTGGAAAAGGAGGAGGAAGAGAAGGAGGAGGAGGAAGAAGAGGAGGAGGAGAATGAGATGATAGAAGTTCTTTTGAAAGTAAACAACTGCTATTAAATGCTACCACCCTCTTAGCCCAATGCATGGTTTTTTTTTTTTTTTTTTTTTTTTTTTTTTTTTTTTTTTTTTTTGTGCATAGTATCAGTGGTGCTCAGGAATATAGACTCTACCAGATTGCTGGGATCGGAATTCCAGCCCCTTTATTTAGAAGCTCACTTTGAAAATGGCTCAATTTACTTCCCCCACCCCCTTTCTTCATCTATAACACTCAAATGAAACACAAAGTGTACCCTGTGTGCATGATACATATAACAAGTCCCTGGGAGCCGTCAGTCTTTAAGACCTCTTTCTGCACAGCTAAGCATCCATCACACCTTGTGCATGTACCTGCTGATGTTCTAGTCACCCCCATAGTAGTACCAGGGACACTGCCACCCATGCTACCCATTTACTGTTCTCATTTAAATGGCTCATTCTAAGGCCACAGAACTTAAGCAGCTGACCAAGTAACCGTCAGAAAACTGAGGAAAATAATTATTATTCCCCTTAAAAAACAAAAACTGTGTTTTTTTCCCCCCATCTTCCAAATCTTCCCGATCCGCTGGGCTTGGTTATCATCCCTAATAGTTGCATATTCAACTGTAACATCCTGAAATGGCAACCTTTCTTAAGTGAGTTAGCCGTGTTTAAAACAAGACCCAGAACAATGCCATTTCTATCTCAGAATCGAGATAAATGACCATTTATTATTCATAAAAACACTGAAGAATTAAGCAAGGGATAGAGCTTTGGTGGTAACTCTGCACAAAGAGTTAAATTATTCCAAGGGAAACCATGTGTCCCATTGAATGACCCTTTGGAGCTGCTTCCCATGAGAATCGAGCCTTGTATGGGGACCTCCTCTCCACATGCCACCCCGATGTCAGGTCTGAAGAGAACCCTGACACTCTGACAGGAGCGCGCCATTTGCTCTCTGCCTCCTAGTCTCAGGGAGACACTGGGCTCGGTCCAGGCTGCCCTGCCCACCTGGAGCTCCGAGGGCCTTTCTATCACAATACTGCTTTAGAAAAGTCTGTGTGAAGAGGGAGAGTCTGGTATTTAACTCCATCCATCAATGTCAGCCCCTCTTTCCCCTCTACCCCAACAGCTTGGTCCGTGTGCGAGAAGCTGAATAGTCTAAATGGACGGATTTTGTGTTCGTCTCATTAGAAAGGGAAATTAGCCAGGCACCGTTCAGCTGTGCAGAAGGCATGCTGATCCTGAAAGCCTGATCCAACCCCCTGCCCCCAAGCTTTTCTTCATCACCTACGACGCTCACGCTCACGAGCCCCTCCACGTTGCTTAAAGGTTCATTATCCCCCACTTTAGCTTGTGGCGCATGCAAAGCTTCGTGCACCCATATCCTGTCTCATTACCCAGCCCAGAACTAGGGTGGGCATAGATCTGGACACAGTGTAAGGCTCAGTGATTTCTTCGGCTCTCCACCACATGCTCCTCCGCATCATCTCTTCATATAGTAAGAGCTTGCTTTGATCAATGAGGTTCTTTGCTGACTTCTCTCCCACCTCTGCTGGCCCCGCCCCGCCGCCCCCACCCCGTGTCGGTTTCTGCAAGCCACTCCAAGCCTGTTTCTACCACCCTCCCCAGAGCCCTGAGTTCTTGCACTGTGGCCTGTTGTCAGCTCCTGGACCCTTCAGCTTTCCTTCAGCCGTGGTTCTAAACACCCATGCCTCTTCCGCTTCCCGTGCTTATGCTGTTGTTCCTTTAGTTTTTCAGCTCATGACTCACTTCCTCAGAGAAACCATCTCTGGTCACATCCTGTTTATTTTCTAAGACGGTGCTTCTGTCCTTGAGAACAGTCTTCCCAGCCTGTGGTAGTACTTTCCTTGTACTATGATTGATAACTTTGTTTCTATTCTAGGTTCCGCCTTGGTTCCAAGTCTCCTTCATTCACTTATCCGCACATTCTTTGTGGACCTTAATCTAGTATTTGTCCTAATACCTGGTCAGTAACAGGTATTTACTAAGTCTCTGTCGAATGTACGACTTTCATGGACCATGAAGGGTTAAGCTGTTAATGATCTTCTATTTATCTAGCACGTTTGGTCTCCCCAGAGATAGCAAAAGAAGAAATTTCAGTCTTACACACAATAAATATTTATGCCACACTTATATAAACCACCCTTAATAGACAGACTAGGTAGCCTTGCTGGGACAGAGTCTCACCACCCCCCCATCCCCCCTCCACCCCCCACCCACCCCCACCCCTCCACCTCCCCCACCCCCACCCCTCCACCTCCCCCACCCCCCACCCCCACCTTCATCAGCTTTCAAGCTGGCAGCCTTCTGCCCAATGCTAACATAGCCACGTCCCTTTCCGTAGGGGCAGGAGGACCAGAGGGCATCTTTGATTTTACTACTCTTAGCAGCACTGAGCTTTATGGTAACTTCCTGAGCTGTGCTTGGAAATTCCAGAGTCTGAGACAGATTAGAGGGTCCAGAGAATCAAGGCAAAAATCACGAGAAACAACTATAATTCTCAAAAATAACACTAAGCGATAAGGCGTATGATGACAATTGAAACTTCCTGATGAACTCAACAGGAATACCATGTCTCTGTGACTCTGCCTGATGTACGTATGCCGAAGAAGAAAATGTATGCTTCTGTGGGGGGAGGGGGGCTTCGGGGCTTTATCCTGCATTGATTAACAGCATGGCTATTCTAGGCTATTTGGGACAAGTAAGCTACCTTGTTTACTGCCTAGCCTAGCACATTCATTTATGATAGCTTTGCACAGTGATGTCCTAGAGACACTTTCTAGTGCACTTGAGAATTTCGATTAATAAATAATAAACTTAAGTGATTTATTGCAGGTATTATGCTGTTTTTTTTTTTTTCACAGAAACCCTCAACATAGCTGTTCAGTGGATGAACAATCGGGAGCCACCATCAAGTGGCTGTTGCCTCCTGTGTCTTTCTGATAAGAGCTCTGCCACAGTCTCCTGCTTCTCTGACTAAGAGCCTACAAGGACAACCCAACTGGGGAGTCCTCAGAAAGAGCCCCCAGGCATATGCATTTGTAGTTCCAAATAAAAGCAATAGGGGGACCCTGAAAACCTCCAAATAATGAGCTCTATGCTTCCCCCCACTGGAAAAGGTACACAAAAGAATAGTTTGGACTAGCTATAAAATCTACCCCAAATTGATGTCAAAGACTCTGTGAAGATGAGTAAATGGAGAAAGAGATGAAGTGTTCTTGAAAGTTGTATATTGTGAATTTATTTATGTATTTAATATGTAAGTATGCATTTATATATGTATACATATGCATGTATATATTAAAGGATTTATTAATTTCTGGGGTTATTAAAGAATCTATAAACTGATAGTTTGCCTGTATATTCTCTTATTAATTTATTGTAAAAATATAATCATATATATCTATATTTACTATTATCTACTATTGATGATAGATGACGATGATGTAATATTTTGCTCCTAAAAAAGCAGGAGTTGCCAGCGAGCTTGTCAGTGACTTCGGTCAAAGCTCAGTGTCTCCAAGCACACAGCGAAGTCTTCACTGTACATGGTACCACTCAGGAGAGTAGCAGACCGCAGCATGAGCACTTGCATGGTTCTCCAAGCTAGGTACTATTCACTGTACCATATGCTGGTTTCTTTAAGTAACCCATTACACAGAAATTAAATATCTTGTGACAGATTGTTTTGACAGTGGGGAGAAAAAAAGAAAGCAGGACAGAGTGGGAGCGATTTAATTTTTTAAAAAATGCATTTGACTGAAGGCAAAACGTTAGGTAGATGTTAATTTAACAGATGTCTAGTTTTGCATCATCAGCCTGAAACGGGCAATTTCTGGCAAGCCTTCCCACCACATCGCAACACAAAATCCTCTCAAATCCACGCGGATCTGCCTTTCACAACCTTCCAAGTGAGCCGTTTTCATTCAAAGGAAAATGCCTGAAATTACCCAGGGAAGATGCTAACACCTGGCAATAGTTTTGAAGGCGGAGTCCATGAATACACGGAGGTATAATGGAAGGAAAGAGAGCTCACAGCAACTTTTCAGCTGAGAAAGAGAACACAGAAGGCAATGTATTCACAACAAGAAAACAGCTAACACATCACAAAGTTACTGTGCACTGAAACACACACCCATGCTCGCTGCGGGAGGCTTCCAGGCTGTACATAGAGCATACATGTCCATCAAATCTAAACTTCAACCTGCCCGAGAGAAAGAACTCAAGGCCCATTGTTTCCAGGCAACTTCTCTTCTGTAAGGTCCCATGCAGCCGTATCAGGTGGCATCAGCCTAATACTTAAAGAATTATGTTAATACCTGATTTATATATAACAGCAGAACAGCCAAATGGGTAGGAGTCCACTCCTGACACAATGTTAGGTTTAGTTAATTAAACATAATTAATTTGGATTTTTATACCCATATTTTCACTTTTTGGATCTGAGGCATTGTAATTTTGGAATGAAGGCACTCACATGAGTCTTGTGTGGTTTAGGTGTGTGGGAACCTAGGAAAGGGAAAGTCCTCCACACAAAAGAAAGGCTCACAGATTTGGGGGTAGTGACATGGCATCCTCAGCCTTTTCAAGCCAAGGTTGCTATCCATTCACTGGTGGGTTCGATGGGAGGGTCCACACGTCACTCTCCAGTGATTGGCTGGGCGGAAATACCATCACAGCATGGCCCCCAGCCCAGCCCTTATTGCATCAGACCTTTCCAGGAAATAAAGAGGCATGATAGCAGGGGGTGTGGTGGTTGACAGCAGACTCTTGCTCCAAATGGTTAATGGCCTGTTCTTCAGATCAAAGGCTTCTGTGTAGTTTTATAGGATTATTAATTAGCACTACTTATTTTCATGCACAGCTCATATAATAAAAGCTTTTTATTCTCAGTAAACCCAAACTTTCATTGTTCCTCCTGTGCAACACCCCAGCTTTCCAACAACTGCAAAATGCATGAGCCGCTTCTGGGTGTGTGTGTGTGAGTTTGTAGTCATTTGATTCAGCAATTTTTATTTTTAGGTTATTTAAAGTAAATGGTCTATATCTTGTTTTCTGACAGAATATGGCAAAAGGCCATCTTTTAGGGCTGAGAGAGATTAATGATATTATGGCAACCTTTAGAGAATGAAGCAAAATTGGTCTAGTCTCCAAACAATTCAAAGTAAGGATAGTGCATATGTGTGTACGTCCCTGTGTGTATGCGCACACACACCTGCATGTGCCTCTGTGACATGTAATAAATACCGAGTTGCAGAACACCATCCCCAGGTGATAACCATTTTACTTTACAAACAGCTCAACCAACCATGGGGAATGTAGAAATTAGCCTTGTGAATTCAAAGATGCAAAGATGCATATTAGAGAACAAAGTCCAAAAAGGGAGGTAGACAGTTTACACCAACACACACTCTCTCTCTCATGAGAGCAGTACCAAGTCAAGGACAGGATCTGAAATTGAAAAAATTGGTAGGGAAAAATTTAAGCTACTGTGGGACTACAAAAAGAATAAAAAATTCTGTCAACACAAAAGACCCCTTTCTGCCTCTCTGAAATTCTAATCCAGTAATCATGTCTGCCTTCTGAAGCATCTTTCATCTGCCTATCTCAAAGTCCTTTATGGTATTAAACACTCACTGAATCCCTGAGGTGGGTAAAATTATTCTAGTCATTTTACAAATGTATCTATTCTTTCAACCTTCTTATTCCAAGCAGTGATAAGTCTGGGAATAAAAAAATCGAGAATCGATGAATGACCACAGTCCTTATTCCTTTAACCTGCATTGTAATTACTTAGGGGAACATTCCTTGATTCGCTCTGGGAAAGTGCTGAGATGAATTGAATGTGAGTTTTTGATTTGTTGTAAATGATCTTAATATATGCCAACGTGATCTTGTTCCTATCCTTCCCACCTTCCCCCTTTGTCACGTAAATTGGAAGGATTGAAGAATATGTTGGGAATACAATGATAACAAAAAAGAAAACTAGGAATAATTCAAAGGCAAAGAGAAAATGAGCCTTAAAGCTTATTTTCACATCTTCATGTTCTTAGAGAAAATTAGACACTACATTATTATCCACGTGACCTTGATGAAGACATAAGACCTTTATGATACAGTTAAAGACAAGGCTAAATTATGTAAACACCAAAGTTCTGCTCTGTAGTATATGAATCCAAATTTACAGCCAAACTAGTTTTATGTTTTGGCATGAATCTGATTTATGATCCAAAAGGAAAAGAATTAAGATAAATATTTCAAAATATTTCTGAAAACTAAAGTGTACTTGAGAAGCATTTATGAAGCCAGACAGCTTTTTATTTCCTTGAAGAGAAAATACCCTGCTCATATTCCAATGCCAGAGAGATGATGATTTAACAACAACAACAAAAACTGTTAGGATGGTTAATCTTGAACTTGACTGGCTTAAAAATCACCTAAGAGACCGCTGAAGTAGTGTTTTGTCTCTGAGAGTGTTTTCAGGAGGGATCACCTGGAGAAAATGGGCAGGATCACCTGGAGAAAATGGGCAGCATCCTTTGAAAACTAAGCAAGAAGGAAACCTGCTGAGCCATGCATAAACCCTGCTTCCTAAAGCTTCCCACCTACTAAGAAGTGAAGAATCTCCCTGACACATGGTTCTGCCTTCACCATTTTCTGTTCAAACACACAGAGCCTACCAACCAGCAACTTGAAACAAAGAGCCAAAAAAAAAAAATGTTTTCTCCCTTATATTCTTTCTTAATCCAACAGTGGCAATAAATGCAACTAATACAGGGACAGACTTCAAGACTGAGTTCCAGTAAAATGACCCGTGCTCTGAGCATCTTGTGAGTTATGGTTGTACCAGGTGTGAACAATGTAACGGGAAGGTTTAGAACCTTTGTATTCACATTATCCAGGACGTGATAATAGTTGCCTCTTATGGGGAAGGGAGATAGAAATAGGACCTCAATGAGCCTAAGGTGTATCATAGGACACTAGAGTTGACAGAAAAGGTAGCACAGTCTTTGAATGTGAAAGCTTCTGCTTTCTAGAAATCTGATGCCAGGCTGTCATTATTTCTACCTTACAGAGTGCTTCCTCTCTGTTTTAATGTCATTCCTGCCAATGTTTCTCCATAGGACACCTAAGTCACGACAGTATTAAATGTAGGCACCCATTCACAACCAATCCTACCTGTTTTTTCCTAATTGAGGATTACATCTCAAAGAATATTTACCTCCTGTGCAACCTTCTGTCATTTCCATGTTCCATTCAGCAGTTAGCGAAGGCTTAACATTAGTCAAAACTGAGTTAACCACAGCTCTGACTCCATTTCTGCAGCAACAGTTACCTTTCAAGTCAGAGACTAAGGCTCTGACATCAAGTTCATGCTCTCCAGCTCTTAGGTATATTGTGTCATTTGTGGCAAACACTTCCAGGAAGTAATGACTCATAAGATATGGAAATATTTTAAAAGTCAGATATGTGGTTCTGGTAGTTAACACCAAAAAGAGGATGCTAGATATCTAACCCGACAGCACATGATGGGAGTCTCTCATCTTTCAGGTGTTCCCAACTGGGTGTTCTAGCCCAGCACGGCAAGTATATAAAGTCTAGAGGAAAAATAATGGGTTTCAAATTCATTTTACCACATTCTAGCCTATTAACTTAGATGTTTTAAGTTTCTCTGAGTCTCATGTTGCCACCTGTAACTTGCAGCTGTATTTCCTAACAAACGGGGTGTTCTGAACAATCAGGAAATTGATTTCCATGTAACAAGCACCACAAACTTTCTTCTCTTCTGGTCATTAGTCTACATCTTGAGCACTGTCCTCTCTTCTGTGGCAGTCTATGCTTTTTCTTAAGTGTCATTTCTATTAGGGGTATAGATAGCTTGTCAAACCTTTTGCACATAGGGATAATCTATTCATGGTGCATATAGAAGCTATGCCAGCCAGAAGTCTCGGCAGTACATAGAAATGAGACACTTATGCCCAGATCCAGGAGATCAAATGCAGAGTTAAGTGCAGAGTATTTAAACATGGCCTGGTAAAGGCTCACAAACTTAGAATGCACCCATGAAATCAGAAAAACATAGATATTACGTGGAAGCACAAATCAGATTTTGTGCAAATGGCTTCTGTTAATGTCTTTTTATTATATTTGATGGGTAATGCACCATCAGAATATCATATGTTCTTGAAGATGTAGAAATTAACTATGACTGTTTTCTTCATCTGGAAATGCTAACAAGTATATTCTTTTGAGAAGGTTTCTCTAGTGAGACTGCTTTGTGTCATATCTGACTTTCATATACACAGGTGATTTGGTATTTTGTTTTAAAGAGACTGGCTGATCTTTGTTCACAACTCTTTTGTTTTAAGGTGGCCATTTAAAAAGATAACCAAACCCCAAATTGCTTGAATTATATCTTGGAAACAAAACACACACAAGTATGTGTTAAGCGTTCAAACTACAGAAATTGTGGTTGGCTTGTTAAAAGTCCTGCCATAGTTGCTTTAGGATGACCTATGGAGTGGAATCATTATGATTGGTTACTATGGACATTTAGTAAACTCAATGAGAATCATAGGTTTGGTTCAAACCTAGGCTTACTGGGCTCCAAATCCTTCATCTTTAGTGTAGCACAGCAATAATAGCAAGCTCAGCCGCAGAAATCAATTAGTAGCATTTAGAGACTATTTGCAGTAACTTTCAAAAGGGCGCTGAATAATTGCTATATCATATTATGGAAGGCGGGCTAGGTGTTTAGGGGCTAGTCTATTAAGAAAACTCAGTGTTTGTAAAATACCCTGCAATAGAAAGCAGAGAGTTATTTGAATACATGTTAATTCTGTCTCCCAACTCCATACACATCCCTTCACAGGACATTTTATTGCTTGCAATTTTATCTTATATTGCTATATCTGTTTTCATTTAAACATTTCATATCTCCCTATAGAATATCAGCTGTATGAGGGCAGGGATTTGCTTTCCTATTGTTGGCTCCCAGTGGCTGTCTTCCCAAAGGCACACAGTACACATTTGATGAAAGCATGAATGAAAGACGAATAGATGAATGAAGACACAGCATAGTTATATATAAACTACACGCAGATGGGCCTGAATGTTTTAAAAGCCAAAACCTCATGACACAAGAGATATAATAGAATACAAGTGCCCCTGCTGAGTTCCAGAGCAGAGGATGTAAAATCAACCCTCTGTAATTGAACCTACACACCCCCCATTGTAGCTATCAATATTTCCATGCTATAATTTGATATTTTAAATGTACCCCTGGTATTATTATGCTAAATGGCACAATTGATTTCTTTGCAGTTTAATAGAATGCTCCAGTCTGCATAGCTAGGGAAGACATCCTCCTCTGTGGCTTTTCCATCATGATATACAGAAGTATCGTGTTCTATACAGACACTTCCCTCCTGGGTCCCATGTCTAGAAGATCACTAAACCAGCAAACATTTATGCCTTTTTTTCACATGAGAGGGTCAAGTATACACAGCCAGGGGATGATCTGGTGAGTGGCAAGTTCAGCCTGGTGATGGAGTTACCAAGCCACAACTGAGTGAAAGCGAGGTAGACTTTGCAACTTGAACTCTGTCTATCAAAAAGGGAGATTCCTAATGCACACTACCTTATCAAGTAAATTCATTTGGAAATAAAGCCCCATAGACATAGTTATTTCAATTAAAGTAAGATGACAGTAGTGAGGGCGAACCTTTAATCGAGTATGACTGGTGTCATTAAGCAATGACAGTAGAGGAGGAGAATGCCTCACAATGACACACAGGTAGGCCATCAAAAGGAATAGATCAGAGCAGTGCAATTCCAAGCCAAAAGAGCACCAGGGGCATGGCAACAAAGCACCAGAAGCTAGGATGATCCCAGAAAGGATTCTCCCTTATAGACTTCAAAGTGAGCATGGTCCTATTAAAATCTTAACTTTGGTCTTCTAGCTTCTAGGATTATGAGAAAATACATTTCTGCATTTTTAATCCCCTCATTCTGTGATATTTCATCCTGATCACCCTATGAAATTGATGTAATAGAAATTGCACCCCATAGAGAAGAGAGGGAAAAAAACCCCATATTTTAGGATTATGTTCACCCTGCCAGAAAGTGGTACCAACAATCCAGGAAGTCTTTTCTAATTTGTATGATGATGACACCATGTGGAGCAGAAAGAAACCCGCCCAGTTGATGTTCCTTTGTAAGCCCGAACTCTACAATAGATAAGAAGCCTATAGCCCATAGCACTTCCTAGAGGACACTGTTAGCCAGGCCTCAGAAATTACTGATTCAGTGATACTGGATGATAACTGGGAAAAGGTATCTCTGTCAGTCTCCTGAGGATGCTGATCAGGTTGGTCTGGTTTTCTGAATTGTTGGGCTGAACCAATCACCCTCCACTAAAGCTCAGAGAGGATTCTAGTCACCCATTGATCCCAAACCAGGAAAATAACTGCTCTGTTGACCCAGAAGCTTCTGAGTTTGTAAATCTTTGGTCCACAGGGAAAAAAATAACTAAAACTCCATGCCATTGTGGCATTCTAATCTTCTACCGCAAATACGCTTACATTGACAGGAAGAAAATAAGAATACAATGTCAAGCATCTTAGTTACTAAAGAAAGTTTTAGTGGGTGGGGTGGATGGGGGAACAGAGGGAGGGAAGAGGGCTTATGGGACTTTCAGAGAGGGGGGATCAAGGAAAGGGAAAATCATTTGAAATGTAAATAAAGAATATATATTTTTAAAAAAGACGAGATCTCCCCCACTCTTTCAGCTTCTCTAAAACCACTCCCCAGGTCATATACTCAGATCTGTAGCAGACTACTGGCTATAGCCATGTTCCCTTCTTGTCCATGGGAACCCACATGCCACTCAGGCCAGGGAAGCAGATAGACCAACTTTAGACCTTCACTTGTCCCTCAGCTCCTCCACATCTAATTACCTAGTCTCATCCCCAGCTTTGCAGCACACCATGTGCTGAGGTTGACTTCCCTAGCCATCTCCAGATAGATAGATATTCCTCCTCTAACCTTCCCTCTCACCTTCTCAGTGCTTGGTTTCAGCTTCACGATCCACACGGCACTCTAGAGAAACCCACAGGCCACTCCTCCCAGGAAAATGAGCAATTAAGCTAACTTCTCACCTTTGCCTCTCCCTCCATTCCTCTAAGTCCAGTCACCCCAGTCTAATCCCCAGCTTAGAAGCTTCCGCTGTGTCTTTTCCTTGCTCTCTGTCCCCATTCCCAGGTGACTAAGCAGATACTGGTGGAAATTTTGCTTTTCTCAGTCCTATAGACCCCACAGCCCCTCCCCTGAGCTCATACTTATTCCTAAGTCTCAGCTACCAATGCCCAGAAACACATTTTACCTAGAAACCCCAGTGGCCACACTATTAGGATCCCAAAAGGATTTCCTCCCAGGCAACGTACACTCTCCCAAGAACCAAAGAGGACAACAAAATCTAAGGAACAAAACACCCATCCAACAAAGACAAGACTAGAGATCAGTACCTAGAATTACAATCTTCCCAAACCCGGATTCCTAGACGCCAGCCTAAAAGCACAATCAATAACAGCCAGGACAGTATGTCTCCACTAGAGCCCAGCAACCCTGTACAGCGGGCCCGGAGCATTGCAACACGGCTGAAGCACAAGAAATAGACCTTAAAATAGGCTTTATGAAAATAATAGAGGTCCATAAAGAGGAAATGAATAAATCCCTTAAAGATGTCTACAAAAACACAGGTGAACAGGAGAAATGGATAAAACTGTTCAAAACTTGAAAGTGGAAACAGAGTCAATAAAGAAAACCCAAACTGACCATTGAAATGAAATCAGGGAAACAACACCTATCACAACAGCCTCAGATAATATAAAAGATCTTGAGGTATGTCTAAGCAAGGAAGTGAATGACCTGTATAATAAGAACTTTAACACATTGAGGAAGATATCAGAATATGGAAATATCTGCCATATTTATGGATTGGTAAGATTAACACTGTAAAAATCACTGTCCTACTAAAAGCTATGTACAGATTTAATCAATTCCAATCAAAATTCTAACTCAATTCTTCAAAGACCTTGAAAAAGACATTTTTTAGCTGCATGTGAAAACATAAAAAAAAAAAAATCCCACAATAACTAAAACAATCCTGAATCATAAAAATGTTTCAGGAGGTATAACCACTCCCAATTTCAAGTTGTAGTTCCGGAGCTGTAATGATAAAAACAGGATGGTATTAGCACAAACAAAAAGACATCAAAATGAAATCAAATCAGAGATATAGACATGAATCCAAACATCTCTGAACACTCACATTTTAATAAAAAAGCTAGTCTTTTTCTTTTCTTTTCTTTTCTTTTCTTTTCTTTTCTTTTCTTTTCTTTTCTTTTCTTTTCTTTTCTTTCTTCTCTCTCTCTGTTTGTCTTTCTCTCTCTTTCCCTTTCTTTCTTTTCTTTTTTTTGTTTTTACAAAGACATTTTCAACAAATGGTGCTGGCCAAACTTGAATCACTACATGTAGAAGAATCCAAACAAATCTACACTTAACACCCTGAACAAAACAATTCCAAACATATCAAAGACCTCATCATAAGACCAGATACACTGGGGCCTGGAGAGATGGTATAATAATAAAGAAAACCCAAACTGACCATCAGGGAAATGCAAATCAAAACTGCCTTGAGATTTCCTCTTACACCTGTCAGAAAGGCTATGATCAATAGATCAATAATGCAAGTGACAGCTCATGCTGGTAAGGATGTGGAATAAAGGGAACACTCACTCATCCCAATGGATGATGGGAGTATCAACTTGTACAACCTATTAAAATCACAGCAGTGGTTCCTCAGATGGATTCAATCTAATTCAAATCTAGCCATAATATTTCTGGGCATATACCCAAAGGATGCTTCATCCTATCATAGAGACACTTGTGTAACCATATTCATTGATACTCTAATCATAAAATCTAGAGATTGGAAACAACCCTAGATGTTCCTCACCAGAAGAATGGATAAAGAGAATGTGGTACACTTGTATAAGGGACTATTACTCAGACATTAAAAAAAAATCATAAAATTCACAAGTAAAATTGTTGAAAGTAGTAAACAACAAAAAAAATCACTATGAGTGAGGAATCCAAGACCCAGAAAAACAAGCATGGTTTACATATTTGCTAATATGTAGATGTTAGATAGTAAGTCAATGACAAGCAAGTTGCAATTCACAGAATCACAGAGGTTAGTTATAGAGTAAGGAAATCAGGGGGTGGTGAGCGGGAAGATATATCTCATTGTGAAAGAAAATAGAAGATGGATGTGGGAGGCTGGGGTAGGAGGATTAAGTAGGGGAGGGGAAGAGGAGAAGTGAACAGGGGAGGAATGCAGGGAAAACAGCTAAAATCAAGGGTCATTTGAGGGGTAGTATGGAAACCTAATATAGCAGAAGCTTCCTAAAACAATATATGCATATTAAGGCCATCTAAATGGAATCTCTAAGTAATGAAGGAGAACGAATCCAAGAACCTGGCCATCTTTTGTCACTCAATGAAGCTTCCATTGCTGCTTCGATTTTCTTACATCTAATTGAGTTGATGGCCAAAGGTGTTCCACAGAATTCCCTGAAGAACCCAGGATGTTGTCAAAATGTTTTGTAGGTTGCTTTCTAAAAAATGGATGCCAAAGCCTCAGTGCTGAAGATAGCTGAGGTGATGCCAACATAGAGCCTTTACTTCTACACTGTAGTGTCTTTGGTACAGGAAGACACTCTGCATGTTACCAAAACAGAAACAGAAGTGCCAAGCCAGCCACAAACTTTTTGATCTAAAATGGCATCTTGCTTGAAATACATTAGAGGGCAATGGTAGCACAAAGCCTGTGGCAGCAGCAAACAGATAAATGATTTAGCTTAAGGCTCACTCCACAAGATTGAATGCATACCAGAAACTACTCAAGTGACCAAAAACCTGATAGTAGATAGTACAGGAACCCAGGGAAAAAAAAAACAAAAACAAATACTACTTTTCTAAACCCAGAACAAAAAAAAAATAGTCAAACGAAACCCATAGCAATAAAATGATCCTCTATGACATCAGTTCTCCTCATTGATCAGTGCCTTCTTCTTCATCATCAAAGAATCTTCCTGGGAATATGTACAGAGACCCACAGCTAGACATTATGCAGAAACTGAGAGACCTTGGAACACTGAACCCTAAAAGAGAGATCTTCTACAGGAAGAAGAGACAGAAATTGTGTAAAAGCCAAAAGGTAAGGAGGATACTAAGAAAACAAGGTCCTCTATATCAACCTGATCAAAGCTTATATGAACTCACAGAGACTGAAACATGATACACAGGACCTACAGGGTGTGTTCCAGATCCTCTGCACATATATTATGGCTTCCAGGTTAGTGGTTTTATGCCATTCATGAGTGTGCCTTGGATTCTTGTACTTTCTCTTTGTCTCCTTTCCTTCTGTGTGTTTATTGTTCAATTCCAATGTGTTAGTTTTTCTTTTATCATATTATATTATTCTGTACTATATATCATATAATATCATACAATATTATTATCCCTTAGAAGCCTGTTTGTTTTTAAATGAATTACACAAAAAGTCTGGGTAGGAGGGAAGGTAGGAAGGAACTGGGAGGAATAGACAGAGGGAAAGTTGTAATCAAGTTATATTATGTAAAAATATCTATATTCAAAAAAGAAAAATACTATGTATTCAGAAGGAGAAATGAAGACAAAAAAAGAGAAAGAATGGTTTACTGCATTTCACCATCATGGTAGGAAATTCAAGGCAAGAAAAGGAAGAAACAGAAAGAATCCTGAATTAGGAAAAAAAAGAGCAATAAATTATTTTGCTCAGTTTCTTGTCTCTTTTTTAATCCAGTATAGAACCCAAGCCCACGAAAAGACAACCATTAGCGTGAATCTTCCCTTCTTATGTAATCATATCAAGGGAATACCATTTGGGCATGTCTGAAGGCTAACCTACTTAACATGGTCCCACAGAAATGTGCACAGAGTCTATTCTGGATGATTCTGAACCCTGACAAACTGAGAATTACTACAAACAAACACAGACAGGGTAAATGTAAAATCCTTGTGGTGGTGGTAGCAACATCCATGATATTATCACATAGGCTGTTATAGCACAACCAACCCATTTTCCCATTTGGCAATGGCCCCAAGATCTTTCTTAAACTTGTATGTGTTTAAGAATCATTTGGAAAATACAGTAACATTTAAAGCCAGTCAGAAGCAACAGGGGACTGGTCAGATAACCAGCTGTATTTTCTCTAACAGCCCTGTTCTTGGTGGTTCTACAGATCAAACATACCAAGTGACATTCTAACAGTAAACTCCAGGAGAGATTATGTTTATATACCCATGAGCTCCAATGCAGAGAAGCTCTGAAATAAATGCAGTAGCATCCTCCACCTGAATAGCAGGATCCTCTCGCTTCAATATGCAGAATCTTTCCTATGATTGGCATCCTCTATTTGTAGATATAATCAATTTCTCACTTCTTTCTCCTAGGGAGTTTTCCAACATGCTGGGAACTCCCATTCCCTGGTGAGAGAACTCAGGAATGCTGGCTTGATCCATGGGCTGGCAGCACATCCTTCCATCTGCTTTGAGGTCAGTCTCCACCTACAGCTTCCCTAAATACAACTTGCCTACATCCCTGGTTAGTTCCAGGCTGAGTGGGAATACTGAATACATGGAGTAGCCAGTGACTAACATACCTTCTAGGACACCAGTTTTTCTGCCCTCCCCCATAAGCATCACGAAACACGACTCCTTACAGTTGAGGGAATGTGATCACGCACTTGTGTGGCTATGATGCCAACTTACATTTCAGGCATGCAAAAATCAATAGCATTTAAAAATATTTCCCTAATGCTCGTTGTTTCAGAGAAAAATATATTAATTCTGCTTGCAGCCATCAGAGGAATTAAATGGAGAACATTAGGTCTTCCATTAAAGCCTTATTTTCAATCTCTTTAATACATTGCAGTGTTTGTTTCCCAAGAACCTATAATACGATTTGAAATATGAGCAAATTTCAATGTGGATATACAGATTCTGTGAGCCAAGTCTACTATTTACATCGTTGATGTTTGCGTTGTGTGTGTGTGTGTGTGTGTGTGTGTGTGGTGAGGTGGGTGAGTGTGTCTATGTGTGTACATGTTCCTTTTAGTTTTTTTCTTAAACTTGTGTTTCTCTTAATCAGGGAATTTATTTTAGCTTAGAGAGGAAAATTTAAAATTTACAATTCGCTCGAACTTACTCCTTGAAGAATACCTCATCCTCTAATTGTTTAACTTTTAAGAAATAAGCTCCCTGTGGGATTTAATGAGTTGCCCACCATTGACGCCACAGGATACAGTCAACAAATTTAATATGTATATACTTAATGATAGATCTGACAGCTGTGAATTGTAAATAGAAATTTGGTATAACAGAGATTTTTACAAGAGAAAAGAAGAACAACATTTTTGGAATTTCCATTAGCAGTAATTTTTCCTGACTACTTACTTCTTTATCATTTTATTATGAGAATATATGCTTTGGGGCATTTGGGGATGTGACAGAGATGAAGTATGATACTGAAAAAAAATTCTCCATTGAGATGATTTTATTTTAGTATCATTGATCTTGTTGTCCATCTAATTCATTAAATGTGTGGAAACTACTACTCTTCTGGGTTGGGAACCACTCAGTTCTCCACTTAGAAAACATTGGGAAGAAGGGGAAAAGCTGCACAAAGGCAGTTATCTTTGCTTTGCATCTAGGAAAAGATTAAGACCAGCAACACAGTGAGTCAGGCATCAGGTGATGGACTTTCTGTCAGTAACTAGATTCATTATTAAAGACCTCAGTTTGTATATATCTATGAAGAGATTCAGAATTCCTCTATGACAAGTGAAAGCTAAGAAATGTCAAGGCACTGCCCAGTGTCACACAGGCAACAAACCAAGAAACTGACCACTTGACTCCAACAGCTACCCTGCTGTACAAAGATATTTTACTTTCTTTTAGGAATGGGCATATCGTTCCCACAAAGGGCCATTGTAAGCAACAAGGAACATAGGCTCTCTGTAAGCTCTGCTCAGCTCTGCCATTGGACCATGAGTGCAGCCTCAAAAAGAACTTATACAAATGAGCTGGGCTGGATGGAAAGAAAACTTCCTTTTTTTTGGACAATAAAACCTGAATTTAATTGAATTTTCATGTGCTGTATTTATTATCCTACCTGACCATTTAAGAATGAAAATGTTTGTAATCTCTAGCTATATATCAGCAGCACACATGGCCAAAAGAAAACACACAAATCTGCTTCGGTAGTACTGGCGCTGGAATCACTGTTAATTCCTTAATGTTTGGAGGTCAGACATAAACTCCATAAGCAAACAGTACTGGGAGGATCTCCCACGATGTCTAAAATGGAGCATGTTCTTGCCCAGTGTCTGGGGACTTAACTGAACAGGTTACAGCACCATCTTTATAACTTTGCATGCTTAGCTGCCTTTTGTTCTGGAGACCAAATTTCCTCCATTGCTGTAATTTAATTTTTTTTCAAAGAAAAAAAAATAAAAGTTGTATCACTTAAAGTTACTGTACCTTAACAAATGCACCGGAAGTGGCAGTGCTTTTGCATGCATGGAAGCTCAAAGCCTCAGCAACTCCCATGAGCGATTAATCTTCTAACACTAATTAGATATTTGCTAATTAGCGTCTGATGTGTGAAATGAAAAAACATTTTGAAGCTGAAATGAATAGGGTCTAGAAAGATAGGGCTATATTCCAGTTCCCCCTTTTCCATATTATTATCATATTTCATAAATATTAATAAGATCACATGATGCCAGCCGCTCTATAAAATTATCTCTCTGAATGAAGGCTTTTGTTCCCTATAATAGGGATGTGTCAATATTTTGCATATGGAAGAAAGCACTCGACGAAGGAAAACATTTTTTCCCTCAGTGTTAAAGAGATGTCATGTTTCACGAATCACTTTTATTGGTTGATCATCCAGTCTTACTTTTTAAACTTAGGTCTCTTCTTCCCATAAGAATGAGAAGAAAACCTTCCTTCAAACCACTGCCCTCCTCCTTCTATACACTTTAGTCTTGCCTTGAGTTAAAGAAATCTCAACAGAATGGAAGATATTTTAAACCTGTACTTCTGCTTGGGGAAGAGCAGAAGTCATTGTAGAATGGTTGATATCAATGAGAGATGTATAAAAGAGAGACATTTGAATTTCATTAATCATGTGCATGAGGACAGTCCTAAAAATACCTCTGTATGCCACATTTAAAAAAACCTCATGCACAGAGAACTAGATAGAGATTTCAGTGCTTACACCTCACATTCAGGCTATAATATCCAAGTCATAAATATTAAGTCATGCTGTATTCTCAAAAGGTAACATTTTGATTTGGAATACTACTCAAGTGAAAGTCTATATTAAACATTCCTGGTTCTCAAAAGAGGAGAACTATAATAATAAACTATTTCAGTCAGTGTGAGATTTTTTTTTTCAAAAAGCAACTCACCTGTGAATGCTGGTCATATCACAAATTATATCTAATTACAGCATTGATACAGTAATTTGCAATGATAGCTAAGCTCAAGTTGACAAAGGTGACATTGGAACATAATGACGATGAGATTATCATTCTCTTAGGCTGACATTTCATGATTATAATAATGCTGATCGAGATTATTAACACCATAATGAAAGGAAAGTCCCAAAACCTACAGAGAAGAGATCACAGCAAGATGAACAGAGTCAGAGCTGAACTCCCATTTTCTCTTTTGCATCGGTATGATTTTTCTTCTAGTACAAAACGAAGCACATGCCTTAGTCCAGAGACTCATGGAAACTGCAATTGACAGACAGCCTACTCTATCCACAAACACAACTCTCTACTTTTCAAAGCTGGAAACAGAGGATAAGGTCATAGATGCCAATTTATCCATTTGCACCGGGGATTGTTTTCCGATTGGTGCTGAGGTTGATGGTCAGCTACCCTGTGCACTACCCCAGAGTGTGCTATCTGTTTTGGGGCTGCCAGACTGCTCAGCTTGAAATCCATGGTGCTCCCAAAGCTCTCCACTGTTCTAGACACCAAGCGAATGGGAATAGTCTGGCAGGCATTGCCGTTTCACTTATCGTTAAAGGAGAATAAAACCAGACAGCTTTTAATTACCAACAACAGAGAAATGAGTCAAGGGGAATCATACTCAATCAAGACATCACCAGTCAATCCAGCAGGCTGCCTGGCTAAACTTGGGAAATGAACCATGTTCTCTACTTTGCTCGGATGAGATTATTTAAATGGTATCAGGTTCAAAGTATCTGATGAGACTTGTAACTCCAGCTGAATTCAGAATCTAATTTCAAACAGTGACACTAAGTATGTCTCAATTATTTGAAATTGCCTTCTCAACTACACATATAATTTTAAATTTGGTTTTCGTCAATCCATGGGGTTTGGGGGTCTTAAATTATCATCATTGATTTATAGATACTCACCTGGAATCAGTTTGGAAAAAAAAAGGCTCTGGGTAGGTCAGGTACCATTGTCTCATTTTGTCAGTGCAGCAAGATATGAAGTGACAGGTTTGGACTGTAATTTCTGCCACCTAATTGGAAGTTTCCTACACTGCCCAGCATTCAGAAATATTTGAAAAGATTCCCTCATTCTTTAAAGTGGAAAATGACTGCTTGTTTTACAGTTCAGTCAAATATCAAGGCTTTGTGATTGGTCCTTTTTTGTCTTCAAGACTTGACCTGAAGAGGTATGTTACAATGGGAACAACCCAGTGTCCCCAATATCCAATTCTTCAATAAAGCCTTCATTTCATTTTCAATTTATATCCTTCCACATTCGAAAGTAATAATACCTACCTAGGACCTACTCATCTCCCCCAGAAGAAACCTTAACTTTATTCTCTGCAGCATACATGGGAAGATAGAAGAAGACAAAGGAGCCTGAAAAGAACTTAAAACTGTATCCACAGTTAATATAAGAAATAGAAAGTCATATTCTTGTCCAGCATTAATGGACTGGCAGATTTCATGAGTGATCAAGATCTCATTCCCTGCTTCTAATATGGCGCCTTTTTTGCTATGTCTCCTGAATCAGATAAACACATGGCAGAAGGCAGTAGGACAAAAGGATCTAAGTTAGTTCTTCTAAAAGGCACTAATCCATTGATGGGGTAGAGCACAGATGACAGTCACTCCCAGGAAGATCCATCTCTTAATACCACCATATGGCATTTAGGTTTCAATAGGAATTTTAAGGAGGATACATCTAAATCCAAACATGGCTCCAGTGAACATCCTAAGCGAGCATCCATATGTTCTGTGCTTCCTCCTGACACTCTTTCCTTTCCCATGGCTTTGCCCTTTCAAACAGTGTTGGTGTTTCCTTTTGGTCTCACTATCATTTTGTTAGCTTTATCATATTTTTTCTCAGCTTCTAATTTTTCCTAGGCCCTGACACTCATGTGACATTTTTTTTGAGGTACAGAAGAGGAGAAAGTCAACTTTTACTGAATGTGTTTGAGCCATCAAGTGGCTTGAATATCATATGACCACATGTTCCAGCCTCCTAATGCTCAAGACTCTAAGCAATGGACCTGGTTGTCTTTATTGGGGCTCTATGGATAGACACAATCAAAGAAGGGGACTGGAAAGTTATTTGAGCTTGGAGTTTTACACATTGTAGATCTTTGTAAATTAAAAACAAGAGAGTTATTTTGGGGGAAGGGATGATTTCATTTAATATAAAATTGTTGAATGTGTAATATGTTATGATTTGTCAAACATAGAAGAAATCACACACTAGGAGGAAAAGA
Source organism: Apodemus sylvaticus (assembly GCF_947179515.1). Lineage (NCBI taxonomy): Eukaryota > Metazoa > Chordata > Mammalia > Rodentia > Muridae > Apodemus > Apodemus sylvaticus. The sequence goes on along the minus strand of NC_067481.1, from coordinate 88,869,646 downwards.
TATAACCTGAACTCAGAGAAAAATGTTGGATTAAAGGATCTTGCTTTAGTTTTCTCATGTTCTACAGAAGATATAGATGACATCAGGGAGACAGACTCAAGGGCAACAGAGAAACAAATGTAAGTAGAAATATCTTTAGTTAACTGGAGTTAACCACACACTAGCCCAGCCCTCCTTATTTGAGACATCTTCCATTCTGTACACCAAAGTAGTCATGGAAAAAAATGATTCTTTCATGTGGCTCTATCGCTCAAATACCCTTCCTTTATTTTTCATAAAATAAATTTAACAAATTTATTAATTAATAAATTTCAGGTTGCTTTCTTGACATATAACAGAGTGATCCCAGATAAACACAAGGTAAATTAAAAATTCAGATAAATAGTCAACAATTTCTTGGGACATACTTACACACACACACACACACACACACACACACACACACACACACACCAAAACTAATCTAAAACAAAACAGAAAGAACTTATAACTTGTTGTTTATATGAAAATCAAATGTAGCTGGGCACCCTAAATTTTACTTGCTAAATCTATAAACTCAACCACATCTCTAACCCAGTTCCAATCTCCTTTTGACGTTTCATGGTTATGAATTTCTCTAAAGTGGTTTTCCATGTTTCTTTGAAACATAGGAGTCATTTTGAATCTCGGGTGCCAGAGAAATCAGAAAGACTGAAGTACGCAAATATAACCCAAGGCCAATATCGAGCGGGTCTAAGCCCAACGGGCGTTGACCTGCACCCAGGCCCTGGGCTATTGGGGGAGGGGGGCATCGGTGTGCAAACTCGGCCAGGAGGTTGTTTGCCTGGTCCGGGGCGCGCACCGCCATTTTGACTATGGGACGCCAGAGAGTCCTAGCAGGCAAAGTCAGCTAAGAGTCATAGCCTGAGGCGAACACAGCAGGGGGTCTAAGACGGACAGGCCTTGGACTGACCCCAGGCCCTGGGCTGCTCCGTAGGCCATCTGTGTGCCAACCCAGCCAGGAGGTTGTTAGCCCAGCAGACTCTCCTGGCACTTTCAGGGAGTGCTGTACATGCCGCCCTCCTGGCCACCTGACAGAACCAATTAACACTCATAGCCTGAGGGGAACTTTCCTTGGGCCTTAGCCTGCCAGGCTTTTGCCTAGACTCAGGGACTCAGCAGCTAGGCTAGCCTTGTGTGCCCCAACCTGGTTGGGAGATCAGCTGCCCAGCAGAGTGACCAGCACTCGGAAAAGGTCCTACAGCAGCATAGACCATTTTCTCATTCCTATACCTGGCTCACCATCCCACTCTTCCCTGGAATGCTTCTCTCATTTTTCTCTCCCTACTCAGCTAAGTAGTACTCCACAGTCTGGTAAAGAGTAGTCTTAATCCTGAGAACTTACTGCTTTGAGACATCTCCACTATTCTCAGTTGACGCTTGACAAATAACCATTACATTTTTTTCTCTAAACATTTTGACAGCAATGGCAGGAGTAGCATCTTTAGGTTATCTAGCAATTATCCCTGCTTGACCACTCAGTCATGCTCCATACATGTCTTCTAGACACACCTGTTGATTCTGCAAGGCATGCTTCTTCCAGCCTCTGGGTGGTTCATTCCTTGTCTGAGACCATCAGTATAGCAAATGAGAGAATCAGAGTTTGAAAAATCGTTAAGTACCACTTTAAATGTGGTACATGGTAGCACATGCCTGTAATTCTAGTATTCGGAGGTAGAAAATCAGGAGTTCAGTGCCAGTCTCAAACACATAGTGAGTTTGAAACTAGACTGAGCTCTATGAGATCTTGTTTATTTATTTGTTTGTTTTTTAAAAAAACAAACCTTAACAAAAACCCAAATACAAGCCTCACTACCGACTACAAAATACAACTTGGATTCTGATGCTATCTTGTTGATTTTGCTCAGTTTTTGACCAGTGTGTATGTAACATCAGGTCTTCCTTCTATTTCCTTGAGTGCCACCTCTGCTGTCCAAGAACGACTACCTGTTCAGTTTCTCTACATACAGCATTTAAAGCATCTGCTTCATGCACAGACCTCAAGCTTGTCAAAGATACCGTCTTAAGACTTCAAACCTAGTCCATCCAAATTCAGCAGTGACTGTGCTGCTACGTATACTGTATTGTTTGTTTTTTAAGTTGTCCATTTCCTGATTCCAACCTTTCATTTTCACCAGTTCTAGGCCTTTTCTTTAAGCAATAGCTTTAAATACTACAGTTTTGGACTAACTGGTCTTTTCCCCTAGGGCCATCTACATTAGATGTTCTGAATTCTCATCAGAAATTGCTAGATTTTAGGTTTAGGGGGAAGACCTCAGAGTTGATCATGAGTAATGTTACTACATATTCATTGTACTAAATATACATCTTCCTACTAGGTCGTCTTTGAAAGCTAAGGGTACAGCTACATATCATATCATCTAGACAAGATTATCTACTATTTTGCAGGATACTTTATAGATGTATAAATATATCACATTGTGGTGTGTGTGTGTGTGTGTGTGTGTGTGTGGTGTGTCTAATACAACTTTGACTACGCTAGTATGAGATGGAACAGCTTTCATGGTCTGACACTCCTAGCTGAGTCATCCAACCTTTTGAATATTCAGTCTCTTGTCTTAAAGTAGGAAAATATTTGCCCCCACCTTGTGGCATCACCACAAGATAAATGGGACCAATTTAAGCAGTTTTGGGGCTATATTTGAAGAAAATTTAAAAGTAAAGGTGCTTTTAATACACTCAATGATACTCCATTGGAGAAAATAGATTATCCCTTTGCCAGCAGATATCAGTTTCAAATAGCTTCTTCACTTGATCTTAGCCAAAAGGCCGAGAAACGATCAAATATCTTCTTAATTAGGGGTGGGACTCTGGGTCTACTCTCTACTCCCAGTATTGTGACCTCATCTGTCTTGAACCTATGCAGGTCTTTCCTATGCTCCCAGGGTCTGTGAGTTCCTATGTGCATAAGATCTGCAAATAATCAAGAAGCACCTTTCCTCCACTATTCCAAATCTAACACAATCTAACTTAAGCTATAAGTGAGCTTCTGTGTTCTGTAGTAATGTCTATTGATGGTCAAGTAGAAAGAGAAACATGAGTTCTAACGGCTATCACAAGGTCATTATTACTGATCATTATTTACTATAAGAAAGGGAAAACAAGTCTGGTGATGTGCAAACATAATTTACTGACAAATAAGCATCCCACTTTCATGAGCAATCATATAGTTAGACTCATAAAAGCAGGGAAAAGGACGAAGATGGTCAGTGTTGGTAAGGTAAGGAGGGAAGGTCAAATAGTCTAACCTTTTAGATAGGATGGGTGAGTTCTGAAAACCTATTACATAGCATAGTGACTGTGGTAAATAAGATATAATATATTTTAACATTAGTGGATCTAACACACACACACACACACACACACACACACACACACACATACAGACACACTTGTGAGTTAATGCATATGCCAGTTAGTTTGATTTGAGCCATTTCACAGTATTCACACATTTTGAAATACCATATTGCATACTGTAAATACATCTGATTTTTATTTGTTAATTATACATTAATAAAGCTGAGGGAATAAAATAAAATGAAAAGCAATAAAATAAATTGATCATATATTTTCTCTCTCACATACACAAAATTAAAGCTTGTGACTCTTAGAAACAACTTCCAAAAAAGACCATAGTCTTAGCTAAGGGTGTGTCATCATGAAGAGATACACAAAATGTATGTGTGTGTATGTGAGTGTGTGTGTGTGTGCGCGCGCATGTGCCCATTTCTGCAGTGCTAGGGATAGAACTTTCAGCCTCACCCACACTAGGCAAGCACTCTACCGATGAGTTCTAACTGAACCTGATATAGTCTTGTAGAAAAAGTAACAGCCATCCTGAACTCTCTGAGAAGGAAAGGGGGAAAGAAGTATATAATCCCCCTCAGAAATATAGGTTGCCACTGTCTCAGCCGCTGTGAATGTTTAACAAGATTTGTAAACAGAATATTAGATGTCCTGTGATGTCCTGGTGTCATTTATTTGAAGGCAGTAAGTGAAACCTCTTTAGGCGCCTGTGCGGCTCACAGCCATGGACTTGTATATTGCTGTTTCCCTCTCGCTCGAGTTGTGTACCCTCTTCAGTCTCCTCCACTCCGACGGAGGAGTTAATGCAGTTAGATTGCTTGTGGGCTTCTAGCGGGACCACTTCAAATGATATTACTTCCATTTGCGACGTGCATCACCAGCAGCGCTCACATTTGAAGGGAACAGTAAACAGACATCTAAGTCGGCTTGCTGGAAGAGAAGCCCTGCTTCCCACTGAAAAGGAAGCCAGCGACAGGGCTATGAATTTGTCAATTTTGTAAACAGCACGGCTGTATCACTCTGGATCACACCTGATTGAGACTCTGGAGAGGCCAAGATTGCTGTGAGCTCGCAAGCGGTGGAGGGACCTCCTTCAAGGATCAGAAGTCAATTTTGACGGTAAGGGATCGATGTAGTAAGACTGAATGCTTTAATCAGGGCTTTCTGCTGGTAACTATCATTTCTCGAGGAATTCCACTCTGTACCAAAAAGAAGGACCAGGCAAGGACCTACCACATAGAGGTCCTTGAAGATTAAATGGCACTGTGGCTAAAGAGAGAGAACCAAGGAAAGGATGCCTGCTCTTACTCACAGCACTCATAGTTTTATGCTATTCGCAGGCAACCTCTTGGTTAGTCCTTCCCAAAGGTTTTATTCCTTAGGTTAAAAGAATATTCAGCGGCAGCCTTCCCGATCTCTATGAGCAACTTGTTTCTAAAAGAAAATGCCTAGGCAAATGGATGGAGCTAGAGAACATCATACTAAGTGAGGTAACCCAGACTCAAAAGGTGAATCATGGTATGCACTCACTAATAAGTGGTTATTAACCTAGAAAACTGGAATACCCAAAACATAATCCACACATCAAATGAGATACAAGAAGAAAGCAGGAGTGGTCCCTGGTTCTGGAAAGACTCAGTGAAACAGTATTTGGCAAAACCAGAACGGGGAACTGGGAAGGGGTGGGAGGGAGGACAGGGGAAGAGAAGGGGGCTTACGGGACTTTCGGGGAGTGGGGGGGGGGCTAGAAAAGGGGAAATCATTTGAAATGTAAATAAATTATATCAAATAAAAAAAAAAAGACAAAAAAATAAATAAATAAATAAATAAATAAATAAATAAATAAAAAAAAAAAAAAAAAAGAAAATGCCTAGGACATGTAATGCAATGCAAACAGTTAAATAAATGGCACTCATTGCGCTAATCTAGAATTCTCAAGAACAGTCCTAGATTTTCGAGCTGCTCAGTGTAACTCAGTGCGGACTGCAGCATGGAAGCAAGCCATCAAACTGAGTATCCTTGCTTGGAACGCATTCTGCGTTATACACTGTAGAGGGCCACGGGAGTAACCCAGGGATATATTATATATATATTTTTTGAATGAAAATTAACCCTCCTAGGCTCATAGGGAGTGGCGTTATCTGAAAGGGTTAAAAAAAGTGTCCTCTTTAGAGTAGATGTGGCTTTCTGGAAGGAAGTGGGTCACTGGAGGGAGGTTTTGAGGATTCAGAAGTCCCAGCTAGTGTCTCCCTTTCTCTTACTGCTACCTGCGGATCCAGATATACAACTCTCAAGCTACTAAACCTCAGAGCTGCGAGCCAGCCCCAATTCCATGCTTTCCTTTATTAGAGGTAGACACAGTGTCTGTCTCTTCATGGCACTTGAACACTAAAGACAGCCATATTTTAATAGGCTTAATTTTGGGGGAGTAACTATGCCATTGCGTTCTTCGCTTCATCCTCTTGGTTTGTGATCTTCAGAGAATCTACAAGGGCTGGACAGCGTCACTGCGTACTAAAGCCTTTGTTAGCTCTTCACTACCAGCTCCAGAGGCATATTCGAGTTGAAAAGAATGAAGAGACAGTATTATAGTATTTGGGAAATTTTGGAGAGAGAAAGTGAGAAAGAGGCATGTGTGTGTGTGTGTGTCTGTTTGTCTGTGAGTCTGTGTGTGTGCATCTGAGTGTGCATGCATGTGTGTGCAAACATGCAAACACAGGCATTCACACTGACTTGGTGCACACTTACCTGTACCGTTTGTTTGTAGGTTCACAGGACCATACATGTGGGTGGGAGACAGAGGCCAAAGGAGGAAATCTATCACTCTCTACCTTACCGCTTCAGACAGGTCACTCACTAGAGCTGGAGCCAACTACGTTTGGGTCTTTTGCCTACAATGGCAGCTCTCGCACACTTCCGAATCCTTTTTTTTTCTTTATCTCTTGACAGCACTGGGATCACATATGTACGCACAACTTTCTGTGCTGGTGCTGAAGATCTTAACCTGTGTCCTCAAGCTTGTGCAACCAGCACTGTTACTCCCTGGCCCATCTTCCAGCCCTCAAATGTAAAAGCATGGCGACTGTACCTCTCCCCATCCCATTCCACTTTTCTCATCTGTTTCTGTACTCACCAGCAGAAACCAAGCACTTACTTGTACATACACATAAATGTACCATTTTCAAGATACATGGGCTCTCATCCAATCACCCTTTATTTCAGCTCTGCCTCTTCCATTGACTCCATATAAGATATAATCTGGGCATCTCTAGGAGATAAAGGCATCTTTTATATTCAGAAAGTGAGCCTATTAAGTTACAATCTAGAACAGATGAACATAAGCCAAGAAGGTCACGGACTCAGTCCTTTGTACAGCAATATTGCTTGTTATGTAAGGGTCCTCAAATAACCCTAAAGGCTATGCCTCACTCCCCTTAAATATAAGTAGGAAAAGAATCACAGGAGACTACCTCACTAGGCAGTGGACCTATCATTGACTAGAAAATGCCTTCTGTCTTATTGGCATTGTATCAACCTAAGGCTCCAACTTAAAGAATTGAAAAAATATATTCTTCATTAACTCACTCAGTAACCAAGAGCTGGAATATATAGTATAATATGAAGGAAGATGTCACCAGACAAGAGAAGAGTAACCCAGCTTGAACAGAATATTGGTCATTATTATACTTAGATACGTTTCTAAAGGTAACCCTAAAGGTAACACAGACTGTAAGAGAAATTATTCTTTTTATAATGTTTTTATAATTATAATATAACTATATCATTTCTCATTCCTCCCTTCTCTCTCCAGCCCATATCATGTACCCCATTGCATTCCTAAAATTATGCCTTTTAATTTTACATATATACATGAATGTGGACATATATGCAGATGTGTATATCATATATAAATATTCTTAGACAAGTAAACTCATCTTGTTCAGTCTGTACATTGTTTTATATATTTTTTTCTTAAAATACTTCTATTGCCATTCTCTGAATAAATACGTAAATTTTAAATAAATGAAATTTTTTGAAAATAATATAGAGTTAAAAATCCTTAACACATTTCTCAGTTACAAAGGATCGTGAACAGGTAGCTAGAGTATTCTTAATCTACTCATAGTTAGGAGAGGCAATGGTGGGATGAGCTTTAGAGAATCCATTTCATGATTTGAACACAGATTGACCATAGATAATGTCAGTCGTGGCCTATAAATGTAGATCCTTAGCATATCTTGGATATTAAGTACTGTATGGTATATGATGGGTACAGAGAACAAAACTTGGGAATGGTAAACAATTTTCCACACTTCTAGAGATGTACAGACGGGGCCCTGTAAATCCTAACTAACTTAGTATATGAAAGAGAAAATGGTAAGAGTGCTACACATTGGACATTACTTAATGATGCCAACAAGCTTCTAAAGCAGTAACTATTATACATCAAGTTTAAAGAACAAATTATCCAGACCTAGATTAAGAAATGTAGCTACGCTAGCACAGTGAGTGAAGAAAAGGCGGGAGATTCCAGTGCATCCTGGGCTTTATTCTTGACACCACATTTCATCTCCAGCATTCTTTTTCACCTGGCAGCAAAGGGTTGAATACTTAGCGGAATATGTTCCACTCCCCCCCCCCCCCATGAAATCCTGCCGTCCATTTTGACTTCTAACAGAGCCGGGGCCCTGGGAGGGGATAGCCTTTCTTATCTAAGATGAATACATTTCCCATTACAACACACAGCTGTCATCCCGCATCACTCAGGATTGTTCCTTAATTCACAGCCCTCCAAATTGTCAAGCTTTCACTGGACACTTTAATTACTGAAATTTATCTTTAAAAAAGAGGCAATATAAAAGTTGTCAGACGGGTGACTTTTCACAGTGATCAAAGCAAAATGCTGAATGCCTTGTAAGGGTTTATTAAAAGCATTTAATGGACTTGTGCTCACGCATTTTATGCCTCCCCCAACTCCCCTACAAAGAAAGATAAGATTTGTCCAGATGGTTCAGGGAAGGTATACAGTGTCTTCTTATAGCCAGATATTTGTATAGAATAGAAGATAAACTCTTGACCCTTACTCCACCCTCAGCATACCAAAGATCAACTTTATATGCCCTTTTCTCCACAGATGAAGGACCCCTAGAAAGATACTGTCTTACTTAGTGTTTTTACTAGGGCAAGAAAACAACATAGCCAAAAACAAAGATGGGGAGGAAAGGGTTTATCGAGTATACCCTTCCATGTTGCTATTTATTATTGAAGGGAGTTAGGACAGAAATCCAAACAGGACAAGAACATTTTACTTTTGCTCTGGAATGCCTGGTATATTGTAGGTTTCATAATGATATAGCATGCAGTCCCAGGACTCTATGGTAAATCTTTTCAGCAAAAGTAATATGTTTCTCTACTTAAGAAAGATCTATTAGTCAAGAGTGTTATCCGAGACATGTATAGTATGAAAATACATGCCTATGACAATGGTGCTGTGTGCAGGCAAAGGGAAAGCACAACCAGATATTAGATACACAAAAAAGAGAAAAGAAAATCTAACCTTTTAGGAATAAGGATCCAGATAGGCAACCTTGGTGGGAAAGTATATTGGTATTTATAAAAATAGCCTTGTAAAAAGACTTATAAAAACAAGAATACTGACTGCAAATTAATCACAAAGTTCCCACAGGCTTGACAAAGGAACCCGGGTGGTGCTTTCAGTTACAATTGTCAATACTGCTTCTGATTACATAAGGAGTGATGTGGGTTTGTTATGAAACATGCAAACTAACAAAGAGCTATGTATTCTTACTAGCCAACTGTTAGCAGTTGTTCAGAATAGTATTCCCTATTTCTCTTTTCTCTAGCTATGTTTGTATTTGCAGATGTATTATTTTTTTCATAGACAGTAAGATCTTTTTACAATGGTAACCGACTGCGTGCATTCAGATTTTATGTAATTATCTCAGTCCTGGGTTCACGTTTCTTTTTCTTTATTCATTCAGTTATTTTTAATATTTAGATTACTGCAACAAATATTGGATGTTGTTTGAGGAACTAGATATATTCATGCCAATGCTTAGACCTGTGCATGCTTTTATTAAGACCAAGGATATATTTTTTCCTTCCTCAGGCAGACTGCTCTTCTGACATTAAGTGGTTTGACCACTGGCAAGCAGGCTGTCTTTTGAAAATGTGTAAGGATACAGTCTCTCCCAAAAAGATGTTTTTTGATAATTAGGAGATACTATTTATACCTTGTTGTCTATAATGTTTTTATGCAAATACTAATAATACAGGTTATTTTCTTCTAAAAGTGTCAACCATGTCATATAGCAGATTAAAATAAACTATGGGAACATATCCTGCTTCAATATTAGTGTCTCTGTCCTTTTCTCCCCCTACCATTCTCTAAGAAGACTATAGACAGCTAGAAATGTCAAAATGTAGGTGATTTCAATAGTAGACTTCCAGGTGTGAGAATATAAAAAGATGTCAGTTTGGAGACACTTGGTGTAAAATCATTGTCAATGCCCAAAGAAGTAGAGGAAAGGTTAGAAGTGGCTCTCTAGGGCTCAGGTCTGTGGACTCGAGTGATACTGTAGTGTGCTTTATGGAGAGATGTAACCCATGTGGAAATTCCCTTATCACGGGGCATCTCCTCTTCCTTAATCTTTAAGGCACACTTACAAATTCTTTCTGATAACAAGTCTCAGTGGAGTTGAGCCATATGCTCCTTTTTGGTTCTTGGAATAGTTGATACTTTGAGGCTCAAGACCTATAAATAACTCCCTTCGGAAACACCATTCTATATAGAGAACCTGACCTAAAAAAAAAAAAAAAGCCTGACATTTGGATATTGGTCAAAATATTACTCCTTGACATTAAAATATGTCACCACAGTGTCATAATATTGTGACACATGGCGATGTCACATCAGACCAATTCCAAACAAAGTCCTCCTCTAAGCAATCCACTGATGCAGATTTGTGCATTCAGTTGAAATCCTTTCTGATATTGTAGGGTGGCGAGCAGCTTGAAGAGAGGGCAGTGTGTAATTTATGCACTTCATTTGGAAACAGGCCAGCACAGTTTGGGAAGATCCACACAGAAACTGCTCATCAAGATGATTAACAAACACAAACAAGGGGCGATTCTTGTTAACAGCACCAGGTTGGGAAACACCAAAACATTGTGTTTCCCATAAGATATTTGCAAGACTAGCTGTGGGCACAACTTCACACGTTAGTTATTATTTATGCTTCTTCCAGGTGGGGTGAGGGTTTAATTTACAGCAGTGAGACATGGCTGTCTGTATAAAGTATTACTTGTGAGAGCACGAAAGAGTTTTACACTGTATGGGAATAGCTGCAGATCGGTTTAGATGCTCATGGTTAGCTGTTTCAATATTACCAATGGCCTCAGAGTTCACTGTCCAGGATTTTTATTTAAATGGTAAGGGAGGGGAAAGATGTATCAGTATGTAATGGCATCTTTGAAAGCCTTCATCGGCAGTTAGCTTCATATTCTATCTCGCTACTTTAGGGGACTTTTTCAGACAGTCAGCATCCTCCTCATTTGGAGGTGTATTAAAAAGACAAAATGATCCCATTCAGATCCAATGGATCTGAATTTCTATTTCAGTAGGATTCCCATGTGAACCACATATTACATTTCAAGATGCCTTACTATAAAGGAAGGGTGCAAATACAAATTTTACCAAATGCTGGCAACAATAAGGATAATATTAATAAAATAACACACAGAGATAATTATTATTATGTACTTAGAATGTTCCAGTTACCCATCTGAGCACTATATAACAACTTACCTCTTAAATTATCAAAATACATAGGGGAAGAAGTACTATAATGACTGTACCTTTCAGATGAAACATTTGATACTGACAAATTTGTTAAAGGCCAGGTAGTGATAAGAGACCCAGTAGTGGTAACACCTCTTACTCCCTGCATTAAAGAAACCAGGAGTTTAACAGCCAAAGTCAAACGAAACAGAGAGACTCATGCTCAAACATTGTGACCTAATTCAAAAGTGCTTATTGAAGAGATAAGAGGGTTAAGGGAATGCGAGTGGTTTTGTCCTCCTTCCCCATAAAGAATGACAGCCAGGAATATCAAAGATGCATACAAAGTAACTGTGAACTATTAGGCAACCCAGGGCAACTATTATCTCGAACCTATTCAAATGGCAGACCACATTTAAGACTGAATTTGGATCTTCATTCCATTATCGTGAAGCACAGTTGATCTCACCGAAGAGTGTAAAGTCACAGGCAACATCTCATCAACGGAAACCTTGGGATAATGCCTTCCTTCCTCCTCAAGAGAAATGGCAGATGCATTTGGGGAGCTATTTTCTCTAAGCAGCAAGGTCTCTCCCCAGTCAATCCAAAATAAATACTATTCTATTAGGTACTGAAGAAATATCTGTTGAGTTAATGGTTATGGATACAAAGTGCTCTCTCAAAGGCAATTTTACTCTGTTTTTCTGAGATTGCATCCTGGCAGCCCTTTCAGGGAATCCTGCGGGTTTGTCACATGCACAGCTTCCTCAGTGATCCAACAGCAAACACCAGGGTATATAGCACACACATACAGATACAAAATCCAGGGTTACAGCTTTCCGTTCTAAAATGAAAAATCTGATCAAACCAAGGAGAACCTGCACTCCTGTCTGGATCACCCACAAGACTGTAATGTCTCTTACTAGTTATTTACCGTGGTGTTAGTGTTAATTACACTTTTGACAGAATCCAAAATCACCTGAGAGAGGGGCTCTGGGTGCACCTGTGGAGGATTATTTTGATTATGTTCAGTGAGGTGGGAAGACACACCTACTGTGAATAACCCTTTCACCTGTTTGGCTTTCAGGAATGTATACATGGAGAAACAAGCAAGCAAGAATCCACCTTTTTTTCTTCTCACTGGGGCCATGTTGTGACCAACTGCCTCAAGCTCCAACTGCCTTGTTTCCCCTGCTTTGATGGACTATAGTCTGGAACTTTCATCAAAAGAAACCCTCTTATCCTTAGGGTGCTTTTGTTGAATAGTTTATCACAGCCACAGGAAAAGAGAGAAAAACATTATTTACCTACCAGTGATGAGACCAATAGGTCTAGGTCCCAAGCCCTGGAATACATAGTTATTTTGTATAAAAAGTGAGGAGTCCTTATATGTCAAAAGGTATATTAGCTATAATCTTGAAAGGAAAGGCCTTACTGGGGCTATCTGGGTGGCTTTGCAATGCTGTTACCTGTATTTTTCTATGAAAGGCAGAGAAAGACTGAAATAGACACAAAGAAAAGAGTGAATAAAATGAAGCAGAGGGAGATTGCCACCACCCAAAGTGTACCAACAGTTTCTAGAATCTGAAAGAGACCACAGGGGAATTGCCTCCGTAGACTACAGAGGGAGTCTCTCCCTGGAGACATCTGAGCAGTATGCTCGACAGGAGAACGAAGAATAAATTGTGATGTTTCAACCCACATCATATTTTGCAATTTATTTCAGCATAGCACACCAAGAATTTTCCAAAGACATCTGTACCTACAAGGGTGCAATCCCTCAGAGATGTAGTTTCGGGGGTAAAATTGGCAAAGTAGGGTCCAATGATAGCATCTTCCAGGGTGATTTCTGAATTTAGGTATGGTTAGAGTCACTCATTTATTTTGAAATCTCTGCTGAAGCACTGCCATCTTAATATGAAAAAGCATGGATTCTTGGATAGATTTATATTTTCATTTCAAACTCAGAGTTTATATTCTAACTTCATAAATGCCATGAACAATGAATCTTCTATCTGGAATGAGACAAAGAAAAATAAGACCTAAGAGATGCATACTCTTCCGCATCCATCTTACAAATAAACAATGCAGACTCAGAGAAGCCAGTGAGGACCCTAAGATCATCCAGATCTTCAGTGTGGCATCAAGGAAGATTGTCACTCTTGGCCTAGCTTCCCTTTCTCCTTCCACCTTTCAACATCACCAGCACTCACTGGTACCTCCTTGATTACTAAAATAAAGTGTACTGTAAAGATGTGTGTAATAGAATGTCATGTTTGTTCAGAAGGAATGTAGACATGCCTTCTATCCATCAAAGGAAATACTCTTAAGTCCATCTCCAAATATGACTTTTTCTAAGCAAACTAATTTATCTAGAACATTAAAATCAATTCATATTTAACCATAAAAGGATGTTGTTGTGATGTAAGTAATGCACTGAAGGGTGCAGATGTTTTAAAAAAAATTTTGGAAGAACAACTCAACTGGTGACTTTTCAAGGAAATGAGAGAAATGCTAGAGAATAGGTCATAACCCATTTATCAAAAAGATTAAAAGACCCTGAGAAAAATCTGAATAATTAGGCGACATAAATTGACACTTAAACAGTGACTTAGGGTTTCCAAGGATAATATAAATGAGAATTATATACCAATGCTTGTTTTATGGAAGTGACAGGAGAGAAGTGAGAGAGAGAGAGAGAGAGAGAGAGAGAGAGAGAGAGAGAGAGAGAGAGGTGAAGGAGGGAGGGAGAGAAAGAGAGGGAGAGGGAGAAGAAGGGAGGGAGAGAAGGAGGGAGAGAGAGAGAGAGAGAGAGAGAGAGAGAGAGAGAGAGAGAGAGAGAGAGAGAGAGAGAGACTGAGACTTAATTAAATTTTATTTTTAAAAGTGATTTTTAAGGGTGATTACACACACTCCACTAAGGGAAGCACCATCTAATATGTTGTCATATTAGCAAACTGTTACACCTATCTGAACCTCAGGGGGTCAAGTAGTCACATTTGGGCTCTACTCTGCATAAATTTCATACCCCAACACAACAGAACTATTTTCCTTAACACAATACTAGAACTCCACCAGAAACTCATGGAGTCTATATGCTGTAACTAATTCAGGAAATAATAATTTTTTTTTTTGGTAACCAATCAGAAATTGATTCTCCAGGACTGTGCCGGATGCGGATTCTTCTATGTAGTCTTTAGAGTACTCTGGTATCTCTGGCTCATGTATGTCTAGCTGTGCCACAGACTTCTCTTTACCATCAACAGATGTGCTTCCGATGCAAAATTTGAATCTCATTTAAACACTTATCTTTTAGAGTTCAGAGAGGCTAAAATAAAACTACTTGTCTCAAACAATTGAGTAGTGACATCCTTGCCTTATCTTGGTTTAAGCAATGTTTAAGGCTTAATTCACTAATAGAAAATGTTGAAGCCTTTTTTTTTTTCTTTTTTTTTTGGTAAGCCTTACTTCCAGTTATATAGCATGGATGATGCTAATTTGTTTCACCATTACCAGAAGACCAGAATAGTCTGGTCTATGTGAACAGGACACTGCCTAAATGATCCATCTCTTACCTTCGTCTCACTAAAACTGGGCTCGTTACTTGAGAGTGATCCCTGGCTTCCAGGAAATCAAGACAAGCCTTGGTTTACACAATAGAATACTGAGTTTACATACACAATAAAAAACTGAGCTAAGGCAGTATTTCAGGATCTTAAACTTGTACTGGAAAATGATTAAGCAGTTAAAAACTTAGAGCTCTGGGGTAAGTCAAATGGAGAGAATCCAGAAATGTTGTAAAGCAATACCATTATGTAGCAACAGGATGAAGACAAACAGAATAGATACACACACACACACACACACACACACACACACACACTTACTCATACACACTCACACACAGTCACTTACACAGATACACACACACACACACACTTACCTTCACACAAACATACTTAAACACACTTGCACAAATGCACAGTCAAAAACCCTCACACACACACTCACATACACACACTCACACAAACACACATATGCACACACACACACACACACACACACACACACACACACACACACAGCAGCCAAGCCACATATACCAGAGAAAGAACTCCTGGATGCTAAATCATGGGGCCTATTTTGCAAAGATCTGCGTAATATTTTTTTGTTTGTCTAGAAGGATCCATCTTTAGAAGATCTTAACTCTATGAATTTTTCCTTCATCTTCCTCATACATAATGTACAGACTTTTCATATATTTGTATGGATTATTATTTTATGAAAAAAATCCTTCCCATCCCTTACTGATGGAACACAAATGAGTTTGTTTCTGAAATGTAAGCATGAGATTAGCTAGAAACAACATTCGTCTGAAAATGCTACACCATTCACCAGGTTTGATAATATGCTATCTGAGCTATCTCTGCCTCCTGCAGAGAGCCTGCTGTTTCCTAACTACTTTGTGTGATGTTATATGATCATCCTCAGCACAAGCATGTTGATGCATACAGCTCGATGGGACCTAGTCTAGCACAGACATATCCTGGCAACAGAGACTACCAAAATACTCTGATGTTCAAATTTGCACTCTTCCTACTGTTTCTTGCTAGGTATTTTAAAGCATTTGTTGATTAAATATCTAGTACCATTAACTCTAATTTTAACTTCAATTAAATGTTTAGGCTCCATTTAGCCTATGCTCACAAAACAGTGAATCAAGGTACGCATTTCCAACGTTTTCAACGTCTTCAGTTTCAGAATATTGTCTATGCTGTTTTATATATCTGAATGAGCTAATTTATCACTACTTAAAGAATATACAACTATCACATTAAAGTTAAAACACATTAAAGTTAAAACACATTGGCTGAAAATTTAATTTGATCTCATGTTTCTTAGCATGCCTGCCTCTATGTAAATTCAGATGGTATTTACAGATGTGTGTGAAAAATATTACTTTTTAATAATTATCTATTACAACAAAAATAATGGTTTCAGTTGATATCTGGCTGAACCATTTTATTTTCTGACCTAGTTATTTCAGGTTTTTACTTAGACATGAAGACCAGTGATCTTAGGACCCCATGGAGCTTTTAATTTTGAAAGGAACTTAACAGTTGAAGCTACTGAGCTGCTGGTTTTAAGAGTCAGTATGTACACATCACACATCCTTCTGTCTTTTAGATACTTTGTGTGATGTTATATGAGCATGTGTAGTCCAGATATCTTGATATATACATCTCAGTGGGACCTGGCCTAGCCCTCAGAGAATCCTTATTCAACAAAAAAATGTTTGTTTTGGTTGAGTGATTCAGTATTTTAGAAGCTCTAACTAACTGAGCTGACACTATAGGTCTACACACATATCTGCGGCAGATCTATGGGGCAAAATTTAGAATCAGGGACCTTACATGATCAACTACATTTCAGGTACTTAGTAGCTTGTTATAAGCACAACATTAGGATAATGGAAAATGTACCACAAAAATAGCACATATGTCTTAGATGGGTCTCTCTCTCTCTCTCTCTCTCTCTCTCTCTCTCTCTCTCTCTCTCTCTTTCTCTTTCTCTTCTCCCCCTCTATACATATATATATATATATACACACACATATATAATCTATATATCTATACTCTAACAGCATATATATATATATACACTATAGATAGAGCTAGATATAGATGATATACATATATATGTGTGTGTATGAACACATACATATTACAACTACATAGTCTAAAATATAATGAAATATCATTTGTTTGTTATAAGCAAGTTGCTCTTACTGTGTCATAGGAGGGACAAAACATGACAAGCTTGAATCCTGTATTTAATGACCAAAGTATGAATGGACACATTGGCTTTTCCATTTTCACTATATAAAATAGATACATAAAACATACAAAATGTCACCAGCAGAGGCCATATATGACTTCTCTTTATCAAGGCTTAACCTCATCCCAGCTAGGCTGCTCCTCCTCATGTAATTGTTAAGCCCCAAAGAGCTTTCTTCTTCTCAGTGCCTCATGGTCCCTTGTTCCTTGCTCCATGTGACCAGAGTCCACTGCTCAGCCTTTGGCCCCTTGTGGAAACAATTCACATTGCTTCCCTTAAAAGATTTCAAATAGATACATTTTCTAGGTTAAGGGTCATTTAGAAGTCACTTTTCTAATAGACTAGTCTTTTTTTTTTCAAATAAAAAACCAGTACCCAATGCAAATATATAAAGAATATGGTTCCTAATGTTATTCCAACTTTGGTTCAACACTGGTGGTCACTGCATTTTGCCACCTTACACTTATCACCCAGTCTGAACTTTTGTATTGATTATAGAATTAATAGACAATTAATGAACTATTATAGGCAGGTTCCTGGCTTATTTGTGAGGTATTATATGGAATGTGTGAGCATTCGCATACCTCATAAAATGGACTTGCCTGTCTTCCTCATCAAGTCCAGGTAGAGCTCCGCATTATAACGGGATATCCCAGAATAGGCATTTTTGATTTATGAAAATGGAACCCTGGAAAAGGGATATAATACAGACCAGATTTAAATGGGAGGAAAATGGAGGGAGCTATATAATGCAGACACAGTTTATTGATGCTGCAGTGGGGATATCAGACAGAGGACTACAACTAGAGGGAGACAGAGCATCAACTTGGATTGAAGCTCTTCTGTAGGGGCTACATCTGATACCCTTGGCAGACCTCCTTCTGTCTCCCCCACTATCTGTCCCCAGATGTTACTTTGAAGGACATAGCAGGCATCAGCTAGCTGCTAAATTGAACCCTGATGCTTGTAAAACAACACTAGCAGTCAGGGAATGAAATTAAGCAGGAACCTATGTTTGTTTACTATGCATGTTTTTCAATGTTTCCAGATTAAAAACTTAACATTTGTCAATGATCCAGTGGGCTACAAATGAAAACCCTTGTTCATATCTCTCAGTAGAGAGAGCAACCTTAATCCACTCACTGATGAGATAACTCTGTAGTATTACAACAATCAACTTGCAATATATCCTCTATTAATGCTTACAACTGTAGCAGATCCTGAGCACTACCAGACATTTATTCATTTACATAAAATAGTGAGAGACTTTCACCCTTGTGAGATCATCCATTATCTCCTTGTTCTTCTCTGGAAGGATTTCAAATAGATACGATTATATTGAGGACCATTTAATAATTACATGTCTAAATGACCAAACTTAAAGGAAATAAATATATGCAGTGACCAACATTAACTCAAGTCACTAAATTATAAACATATCTAGGTATTACTGGTGACATTAGGTTTCGTAGTTTCCTCTCACAGCAAAAGTACAATGGTGAGTCTGTGAGGTTGGTATGGAAATAGGAAACGTGTTAATGCAGACTCTGCTTGAAACCCTTTCTGCATCACTGTTAGCTTATGCAGTGACATTTTAAAGCTATTTTCTCTGTCTGTCCCTTCCTAGTTAGCCACATCATGGCCACTGCCAAGGAGAGAAGGCACTGTCTGATCCACAGCTTCAAAGAAGTTGGTGAGATTCCTGTTATGAAATTGCAAAAGTTTAGATAATTCATTCAAGCTTGGCTTTTTTTTTCCCCCGTGCACTTTTCTAAAGAAAATTTAAAGTGTCAAAAATACATATCTTGTGCTCATTATTAAATGCTAAATACCACCGTGTTTTGAGCTGCCTCGTGGCCATTAGAAAGGAAACAGGTGTTCTGATAGATTATAAAGTGTGAGTCAGATGATGTGCAGGACAGAATTTTAATGAAGCTGCTCATGCAGAACTCTGACTGGCCTCTTGAATGTGATGCTCAAGCCCTGAAAGTAGTCTTCAACACAAAAAAAAATCACAGGGATGCAACACAGGAAGCACTCATTAATAATCAACAAGTAAATGGGATGCGGAAAATGATTATATTGAGATGCCTTTGCATTTCAATGCAATTTAATACAGCATTAGCCTCAGGAGAAGGTGGGTATCATTTGAAAGGATGTCCAAGTCTTTGTATGTAAGCAAATATAGGAAGAGTTCCTTCTAATTGCCACAACAAGTTCTTTGTCAAGACCACGCTCAAAGCTAGGATTCTAGGTGTAGCATTTCATGAGAGATGGGGGATAGCTTAGAGGCAGGGCATCAAAGAATCATTATCAATTAGTTTCATTAGTTTCATTGTACCTAAAGATCTGTAAAGAATCAATTTCTCTATCTTTTCTCATTAAAATGTCTTAAGATGATATGTAAATGATATTTATTTAGAGTTTTGGGTATGTGCTCACACTTCAAATGTAAGTTCTTCAATACAAATATCAAATCTCTTTCCATTCCAGGAAGCAGAGACTATCCCTTAAGTTACTGGGTATTTTTCATGAACAATGAGGAATTTTGCTATGTGTCCAGTTATAGGCCTTCCTCTTTGAGACTCTGGTTATTCTAAGTTGTCAGATCTCAAGTCAGGAAGGAATCACAGCAGAATCTCTAAGATTAAAGAAGCTATCTATACCGTAGGTTCCAGAGTCTCTAATTCATCTTCCTACCCAGTCCCTGGTCCTCCATGTTCCTTGTCATTGAGGCTTAGTAGAGAAGGTCCACCACTCCCAAAAGGATACAGAAGTCAAATATTTTCCTTTTAGGGAGTCTTCTGAATGCTTTCTTCTGGTCTACTCCCATCTTTCCATCTAAGCTCCCTTACCCTCATCTTAATACCTCTTATTAAAGCTCCTCCTTGAGTTTTAAAAGGGTGTATTTTTCTTCTCTTTAAGACCCCGTATTGCAATCTCTGGCATAATGGCCTGGACATCGAATACTTTCCTACTTCAAGTGCTTATCATGGCTTCCATGGTCAAAGGCCCCCTCTCTTAATAAAATTCCTTCCTGAAAGGTAAGCATGTTTCATCATCCTTTTCCAAGCAACCAAACCCTCTTTCTTCATTCAGTATTTAGTGTTTTCTGCAGAAATCTGGATCACATCTGATTATTGTAATCTCTCTCTGCCACCACTTTTTCAAACGTTTTAATGTGAATAGGGTTTTGGCCACATGTCTGTCTATGTACAACATATGTGTCTAGTGCTCAGGGGTGCTAGGGAAGGGCATAAGATACTCTGAAACTGGAGTTACAGATTGTTGTGATCTGTCATATGGGTACTGAGACTAGAACCCAGTCCCCTAGAAGACAAACTAGTGATCTTAACTGCTGAAAGAACAGAGATGCTCCCTCTAGAGATGCTTTTATTTGTACCAAGAATGTAAGGGCACAGATATTTTGGAACACTCTTGGCATTGCAATTCAATCATTATCAGTATACAATTCTGGAGAAAAATGTGTCCCAAGGCTAGTACTGTAGCGATTTTACAACAAAAATTACTAAACAGTTCTTCAAATGAGCAACATTTTCAAATGAATAAAATCCCCTTTGGCGAAATGAATATAATTAATAAAAATGGAAATTTACTTATTTTTATTTGTCCCAAGTACTTGTAGAAGAGACCAAATATTGGCCTATGACTGACTTATTTATCTTTTTCTAATTCTTTTTCCAGAGCAAGACTCTGAAATCTTCCTTTTTGGTATTCACATGGTGTAGTGCTTTGTCTCCATAGCCAATAAGATGATTCCGTAAAGAATTTCTTGTATGAAGGAATGAGCAGTCAAAGCAAGGTACACACTTCTGAAAATAAACGGTAATAATAATACATAGTCACTCTATAGAATGTGTCTAAAAGTTATGCCTCTTGATTTAAAAAAAATCAAATCATATAAGATCTGTGAATAATTAGTACTATATATAACCTATCCATTTTTCTGATACAAATACTTAGTTTTGCATTCCTCATGTTGCAAAGATCCCAGTCCATTCTGCTTAGAACCTATATCCTGAGCACACTAGAAGCCAATGTCATCACTGTTTCAGATCTGCTTGTGTGCAAGTAGTCTGCAAATCTCACTGTGTTTAAGTTTCATGCTTAGATGCACTTTGCCAATGACATTATCTAGCAGATTTAAAAGGAACTCTGTTTCATGTGGACAGGAGCCAAAATGACTTTTCTCTCATTCTTGTATTTACCTTTACATTGGTGCTGGCTCAGAGAATTTTCCTTACTGTCTCAGACACCGGTCACGTTTCTATCTCAGCACACACTGTCCTATTTGTAGGCACTGCACTTACTCTGGCTCTGCTGAGGTTAAGTTTCACCTGTCATTCCTTGGGGTCATGTGGCAAATTTAAGGATGTTTCTGCCACTTCCAAAGACTTCTCTCATTTCTCTGTAACCTTGCACCAGCTTTCCTAATAATTACTTTCCAGTTCTTATTCTTAATTATCACCACTGTCTGGCTTACAGAAATACTGCATTTGTCACCACATTCCAAATCCGGAAGCACCTCTGGGTGTTTCTTAGTATCAAACCTGTGACAGCCATTTCCAGAAGTTCCTAAGAACTTAATGTGTCCACCAGAAGTTTTTCAGGAAGCCAGTGAATTCTGTCTTATCTCTATAACAGGGCTGGCTCCTTTGAAGAGGAAAAGAATGATGGATTTCTACATTTTGGAGTTGCGCGCTGATATCCAAGGGAAATTTTGGATGGATCATAGGAGAGACTGGAGTTGAGAACATTCTGATGCAGTGTGCATCAAGCTTAAGAGAGAAGAGTTTTGAACTCTGTTTTCAAGGGAGATACATACACATTTCTTTTCTACACTGTAGAGTAATGGTACTCTGGTCATTTAAAGGGGTGGTTAACAGAACACAAGAACTTCACCCGTGTTCACTCTAGTTCTGATTCAACAACAGAGATACCCAGGAGAGTGGGGCCTTAGTCAGCAGGATGATGAATGCAGCCAAGTCAACACAACAGCTAACAATAGGATGTCAGTGAGGGATAAACTGCTTTTCCTCCCAGAGATGTGGCTCCTGAATGTCTACGGTGTGGTATTTTGAGAAACAAGAGTCTCTGCGGAATGGCTGAGGAAGAATCACAGGACATCGCTGCTTCCCCAGCTAAGTATAAGTACATTTTATTAGAACTGATAAAGAACAGATCCAGGCCATCCTGCCATGCTTGTTTGCTCTAACATAGCCATTCTAGAAGCTTCCATCACTGGCATGTCTACCAAAGCTAGGGCATAACATGCCAGAACAAACACTTCAAAACCTAAGTACTGAGGCTGTGCTGATGATATGTGTATTCAAATGGCTCATAAGGCAATTATAGGTTTATCATAATACTAAGCTGTGTTTCTAATACCCTAATTTAAGCATATATTTGCTGTTTACCTTCCTTTTACTGAATCTGATACTATTATTGAAAAGGTATTCTGTGTTTTATTGTCTCTAAACATATCTAAGTAAAACACATTTTAATGGCCATGGAAGTACATGCAGGCTTGGCTTAAAGAGGCCTTTTCAAGCCCCACCCCCACCCCTAGTTCTCGGGTCACATAAGTGACATGTTACTAAGGAAGACAAAAGAGAGCTCCAAGTAAACCGTTATTCTTTGTTTTCTATCAAATTAAATTAAACCCAACAAATGGCCAGAACCTCAGTGGAATGAGTTACAGATTGTATCTCATGCCTATGAAAAATGAGACTTCAGGGAAACCTTTGTGTTTTAACTCCTCCACAGTAAAATCGTATCTTCAAACCAGTCACACCTAGTCCCGTTTTCTTGCAAAATCCAATCCTGTACCACATCTTTATTCGTGTACTAATCAATTATCATTTAAGGGCACTGACAACCAGAACCTCCCTGTGACCACTCTTATCATCCTTGCCTTGCCAGAAAATAGAATGATGCGACTTAGCTGTTTAAAAATTATAAAAGAGGGGAAAACCCCAAGAAAACTACATCATAAAAACAGACACCATAAAGGTTCAGACATGGCAAAAAAATTTAAATTGCTTTCACTGGGGTTCTATTCTGACATCTGTGCCACTTGAGGGCAATGGATAGGCCGTATTTTAAAAAAGATTTTTTTTTTAACAGTTCTCAGCTGCATTCAGAACCTAAGAGATGTAGTTAGGAAGCCGAAGATATTGCCAAAGAAAGATCAGGGGGGGAAAAAAACCCAAAACACTCTGTTCTGTTTAGAAGACCAAGGAGTACCTATGATGAATTTTGTTCTGGCCAATGAGTGTGGGGGAAGTCTGAAGCATCTACAGAATGTGAAATAAATGTGATGGCTGTTACACACTGTCTTAGCACTTATCGTGCTGTGTGAGGCTGTCCGTGTAAAATGAACTATTTTGGCACACTGCTGATCACACACCTTATGGGAAACATTATTCAAAGTACCTATAAAGGCTGGCAACAACTTCCAGAATGACTCCTATGAACTTCTGCCTCAACTGAGAGAATTCGCTGTAATCTCACACCTCATACGAAAAGCCAGACATGAAGGCGTCCCTCCTCACTTCATAACCTTGGCCCTCACCTTAGTGGAACTGACTAAATGTGTGGCTGGAACTCTCAGGCCAGTGTGCCCTTGAGGCTGTCTTTTTAATGCTCATGGTAGGCGTAATCAATTGATGACCACTCATGTTTTAGCTAGCCTGCCTATAATGTTCATGCTCAGCCTATTAGGCATTCGAGTCAGTTAGGACCCATAAATGGAAGCTGGCAATTGCGATTTTTGTCCATTTTCCTCTTCAGAGAGGGGAAAATTAAGAGTCAACAAGGAGAAGTTAATTTCTCTCTGCTACAAACATAGTTAATGGCTACACTGACTGCTGCATTCACCGCAAATTCCTCTGTGACCTTCTGATTTCTTATCTGCTGCAGGAATTGGTAGACAAGAAGGCTGATTAGTGATGGGAGGAAGACTCTGGCCTAGGAATGAGAATGAAGAAAGCATCAGTGTGAGGTTATTCCTGGCCCTTTCATCGTTACTACATTTCTACCCTCTGGACTATTCTCAGAACCAAGTACTCACTTCTATTCTAACTTTTAAGGCTTTTGTTTGTTTCCTTGGAGAATCATCAAGGTTGATTAGTGCGGGTTTTATTTCTGATTCACCAGATTATATGTTATTTAAGGACAGTGTACTTCCTTACTTAACATTGCGTGGATGCTAATTCTTCACTAATGTACTTATCTCATTAGCTCTATAAAAGTTGTGGGACAAACGATATAGAATAAACCATAGCAGGTAGTGAAGACACTCTGACTGGTTTGATGTCATATTCAAACAGGATCTTAAGTCCTTCTCTCCAGATACATTCTAGGATACCACAGCATAATTTCTTGGTATTTTTCTCATCACATATGAGAAGTGATAAAAATATGATTTCATTGTTCGCACTTGAGAACAGGATGGAGATGAGGGTTACAAAGGTATGTAGCAAAATGCTGGGAGTATAGCTATTGCTATCTGGACAACAAGAATAATCTAATTGTAGGTGGATTTCCCCAGTACAAACACAAACCATGACAGAGCAAAACTAAAGTTAGTTTAGATGCCAGCATCTTTTCTTTCCTTCATCAAAAAAAAATTATTGAGAAGGTTTATGATATGAAGCACGAATTCTGGTCCCTCTTTATCTATTTTCTTTCTCATTCAAAGTATTCTTCTAGGAGTAATGGAGCTTTTGTAGAGAATAAGGTGAGATTTACAAATAGTTAATGACAGCTATCTTGCTTTGATGTGACTTAAAAATCTACTAGCTACAGAGCAATATGCCGCAGGGATAGTCATAGATATTATATTAGTTCAAGGAAATTCATATTAGTGGGAGCAAGGTAAAGTGCTTCTAAGAGAGGAACCTGCACTGCTACATGGGAAAGAACAAGTATAACTTTGAAAATTTTTAAGATAAAGTTGTGTATGTGTGCTGTGATATATATATATATATATATATATATATATATATATATATATATATATATGAAATATATATTTCAAGCTAATGAAGTGTATTCTCCTTAAAATAAGCATCAATTAAACTAAACAAGACACTATTTATTGAGAGCCAATTTGTGCTCAGCAGTACTTCAGAGGCAAATCAATGAAACCCACTGAAATACTTTTGAAACTTTAGCAAATAATACAGTACCTGTGGAAAGACAGGCAGATGTGATGGAAGGTAAATATTATCCTTTCTTCACCCTCAACTTTGCTTCAAGTTTGACTATCAAACACTGCTTTCCCAGTTTATTATTTCTAGCCTATGGTCTTGGGAGTCAAGCCAACCTGGTCCCAAATCCTGGCTTTGCCACCCAACAGCTTTTAGACTGTGCGAGGCTACTCAACATACCAAGTCTAGAAAGAAATAATGTATAATGAGAACATCTTCATTTAATAGCCTCATTGTTTCAAATTATGTACAGTAATGCCTACAGAAGGCTTAGCATGGTTCCTGGCACATGATAAGTGCTTAATAGATGCTTCCCCTTACTACTGTTATCACTAATAGTAATGACCTCTGCTAGAAAAGTCAAATATCTTTAATTACCCATTAAATTTCAAATTATTAGATTCTCCTGTGTGTAATTGTTACAAATCAAAATATCACAAATGGGATAAGAAATATAATCCCACGAAAAGAATCGACACAAAGTAAATGCTTTAATTAAGTGCTAATTAAAGGTACCTACCTTAAAACTTGCACTTAAAGTACACCTGTAGAGTGAGTGCAATTTCTCAAGTTAATCCCGTCACTCTGACATTTCGGATGTCCTCAATTACTCCAAGTAAAGGAAAACAATCTCTAAATAAATCTCCCATGTGAAGAAACAGATTTGATGGCGACTCAAGGGGAAATGAAGCATTATTCTCACCACAATTAGGATTTTTTAATATACATACTTTAAGGACAATTAGTCTACAGTCAATGGGTATTACTCGATCTGACAGTTACGAGCAATCTCCCGAGGTGGTAAAAACAGAGGAGAAGGGTGACCTTTATTTGCCATAATGGGAAGCAAAACTCCCTGAACATTAAAAGAAATGTCACGTATTAGGGAAAATCTCACACTTGTGGTACTAAGGCATATACATAAACTTGAGAGAGAGAGAATCACACAATTGCGTTTTGTTTGGTAAAGTGGACAAAATAAAGAGAGGCATCCACTAAGACTTTTTACTTTAATTTATGACAGCCCATAATTATGGCCAGTTTCTGTTCACAATGACAGCTTACAGTGTGTGTCTCATAATGGTGTATATGGGATGGCTGCCCCACTCTTTCTCCCTCTCTCTCTCTCTCTCTCTCTCTCTCTCTCTCTCTCTCTCTCTCTCTCTCTGTCTCCTTTCAAAGACTGACTGTGTGGAGCCATTAGGATGTGGTTCATAATTTAATTGAGCTGAGGTTTACACTCATAACTAAACAATAAAGTTAAAGTAATGAGTTTCAATCACAGGACTGTAGCACATGGTTTAATTTACATAGATAATTAAAATCACCACCCCTACTGTCCTTCTTTTGTACTTGAAACTGTACTAGCAAGATAGCTAGATATTACCAGTACCCCCTTTCCATTAAAGGGAAATGAAGACCCACAAAGGGTGTGGGGAAGCCATTTTAATCGAATTCACCAATCTCTTCTCAAAAGTAAAACTGCTTAAAATGAAATGCATTCAGGCCAATTGTTTTTTAACTTTCAAGTGAAAAATATTCGTATAATTAAGGGAAGTTTAACACACTGGTTGGGTACTTGCTTTGGTAGACAAGTTTCACATCTGCCTATTCTTTCCCCAAGTGCCCTGCAGGAATTCCTTAGTCAGCTCGCCTCGTGCTTCTTTATCTGCTGAGTCACAGGCTCCTGCTGTGGGCAGTAATTTCTCATTCCACTAATCATTCACAGGCTATTATTTAACTGCCAGAGTCCCATAGTGGAGTGACAAGTTCTAATTTTATAGCTGAAGGACAAAGAAAGTCTACAGAGGAATAATCTCTATGGATTTCATTTTGAAACAAAACATTGAAGTGGATTCTAGCATCACACTTGCATAAATCACTGTTGTCCCTAGACCTCTTTACCCATCCAGCTACAGCAACCTGCTGATTGTTTTGGTTTTCCACTAGCTTTCCATGAGCTTTGCTACAAAAGTTCTGGCTAAGTAACGTGATACTGTTTGACAGAATTGAAGGGGAAGCCATTATTGCTGATGACACTAATGCCACCATTTGCACAATGTCACTTGGACCAAGCCAGAGATGGGACGACGACATTCATTCTGTACTGTGGGTCTACAGTTCCTGACAGGCATTTCAGGGTCCTGCCTTAGTGTATGCCCTACATTTTAGAGAGGTTGAGAATTTCTGTAAGTGATGTATGCCATGCTATATATAGTACAGGTATCTTTGCTAGATGACTTTGCAATTTTAACATTGTATTAAATAATTACACCCGTGACAGTCCCCAAACCCTAGTAAAGATGGACAAACCTTGGCTTTATAGGGAATGATACAGAGTTTGA
This sequence comes from Apodemus sylvaticus, assembly GCF_947179515.1. NCBI lineage: Eukaryota > Metazoa > Chordata > Mammalia > Rodentia > Muridae > Apodemus > Apodemus sylvaticus. The sequence continues at coordinate 88,842,062 of NC_067481.1, read as the reverse complement.
ATCTACAGCCCACACCTATTGAGATGCTCAGGATGAAAAATTAAGTGACTAAAATCATTTTTGAGTAATACTGCTTACATAAGTTCTGGTGAAAATGAATTTTCTTTTTGGCTTTCTGGTGGAGAGTTGCTATTGTATTTGTCTGAAATCAAGAGATATTTGGCAAGATTACAAATAGCATGAGGAAGGCTGATGGGTGCACTCTTACACTTTAAGATAATATATGCAAATCTACTTCAATTAAAAAATACTCTCCTGGAAGCTTTTGTCTTTTTTGCTCTACCAATACGGAACAATAATTAACTAATGTGGTAGAGTAGAAAGTTGCTTAAGTCTGATAGTTAATTATTTGAAGAAAGATTTAAAATTTACTAATAAACTAATCTGTTTTTTAAAAAGTAATTTTTAAACTAATTAAAAAAATATTAACTGTATTTAAACAGTGAGTTTAAGATGTTGGATAAGTTTTGATCCCAGAAACTCATGTCCAGAAATATCTTCAAACAATATAACGCATTTGGTACTATTTATGAATATTTTAAAAAATTATTCATATTCTGTAATGACAAATTAAGAATTCAATGAAGTGAAGAGGCTAAATGAATGGTTTTAAAGACTTCTTTTGCTTTTCCTCACTCACTTACCTTAATAATGGGATTTGTACTCCATAGAATGGAAGAGAAGAGAGGCAACCCTTAAGCATCATTATACCAAATGAATTCTATCACTGCAAATGTGACTGGATTGCTCCATCTTATTTATTAAAAATAGTTTTACATATGACTTCAGATATCTGTGTGTTGATAACAGTAAAACACCAAGTTACTTTACTGAATGGCATTGACCTGTGGTCCAGGTCTTTTTGTTTCTAGTCTGAACTACAAACTAAGTTTCACAGTTAGTTGTAGTTAGATCAATCCTCTCTAAATTATGCACAGTGCAGGTATCCCAGAAGAATTATAAAAATGCTCACACATTGGCAGAAAGAGTAACTGCAACCGCATAAATTCAGTAGCCCAGTTATCATTATTCTGACCATATGCTAATAACCTAGTCAGTTTTCTGGATTCTAAAATTTTCTCCTAGAGCATCTAAGAGGAACATCACACACTAACATGTATGTATGTTACATGTATGGAACCACTACTGTGTACTAAAGAATTTGTGTCCTCACCAGCTACCTCTATGTTGTCATTTCTGGCTGGAATGCCTCTTTTCACTTGTCCCATGAATAAGTGCCACTCAAAAGCTTGCAGCCTGATTTTTAACCATCAGTCCCCTATGATAAATTACTTTTTGTCTAAGAGCTAACAATTTCTTACCACCTCCCTCATTTTCCCTCATAGAATCTGTGAAAATGAGTAATTTCAAATCTTTCATGAGTTTGAACTTTCTGTCTGCCTCCTTCATGTTTCTGATGTGAGTTGATACATTTATCTAGGAAATGAATATTTTTGTATGGATACATGATGAATGAAAGCCTAGTTCATGTCACACCCATGTCATATGTCTCTTATAACATGTCTAGATTATAAATACATGAACTTTTTTTCTAACTACATATTTACACTTTAAATGGCCTGCCTCTCAGTTAGCTTTGGCATGACAGCCAAAGTTAACTGAGAGGGAGCTTTTCCTTGTTCCCATATTTTTTTCTGTATATTTTTAAAGTACCTGAGTTTTCAGCAGTAAATCTGCAAAGAACTAAGTAGTAGTTTAGTCCGTCACACATTCTCTACTCTTGTGTGAAGCCTCGCAGAATGATATAAATGGAAGAATAATCATGGATATTATAAACATGTTTTGCATTTGAGTAATTTGCACATGTTAAAGATTTGATGTAACTAATAATTCATCAGCCTTCTCCACATGCAAAGCAAGAAAATGATAGCATCAGTTTGACTATCAAACACAATGGTGGCGAGGCAGCATTCAATCATCCATGCTAATGGAACAGATACAATCATCCCCACCAATAAAGGCACAGCTCCTCTGTGCCTCTGGTTTGTTCTTCCCTTTAGTGCCCAGAAGATCTGATTAAAAAAAAAAAAAAAAGAAACAGGTGGAAAGATGAAAACGCCTCTTCTCTTTCTGTCTCTGGCTGGCCTTTCCATTGTGGTCACTCAAAAGAAAATGAGGAATGTCCTTCAGAGAAAAAGGAAAAAAAATAAAGTGTGGGTGGTAGGGGAAGAGAAAGGAAAAGCAAGTGTGGACCACTGGAGTGGAAGGATCATGGGCTCAAGGCCAACCTTTGCATGTCAGGGAGACTCTGGAAGCTTAAAAAAGAGAACTAAAGGACTAGGAATTCTGCTCCACTGTAGGATACCAGCTACTCATGTGTGCAGTCCTGGGTTCAATGTCTACAGCAAAAAGAAAACAAACAAACAAACAAAAAATGAAAAATCACACAGACTTCATCAGAGAGAACAATGTATAAATATTATCAGCACATCCTGAGACATCCCATGAAAATTTTCTTTTGGGAGACATTCTATACCACCTAGCAGAGAGTTTCCAATGGCAGGTAACATGGTGACATTTATTCTGGATTATGCCCAGCAACTAGAGACAGGTCTAATCTCCGTATTATCCCAGGGCAGTAACCAGGTTCACCAAAGTGGCTAGCACTTCATGTATATACCCCTGTCTGCAGAATCTCTCACTGCTTCCTGCTTGTCCACCTCCAAGTGGTTAAAGCAATATTTCTTCCCATGAGATGCGTGTAATTTTTCATTATATGGTTTCAAATCAAGCTCTCGTCTTAGAAAACAGAAACAGAAAATCAACATCGTGAAGTATTATAGATTTTGCATGTCTAAATAGCTATGATGAATTAGTCACAGTTACAATGAACTGTAGGAAAAATCTACAGGCAATATATTGCTTTTGCAATTTTTATATTAAAGTAAAAGAAAACCCTCAAGTAATATTATATAATAAATTATTGTAACATTGGTTGGCAGTAAAAGTAATTTAAATAAGATTAATTTAACAACCTTTAAATATCAATAAGTAATAAATATCTTCATGCATGGGGGTCCACACTTCACTTTATTTAGAAATAATGAATAATGCCAGTTGCCTAATATGATCCTAATAACAGAATAGGAACCCTCTGCACTTTAATAATTTCCATTAGAAGAAATCAAGTACCTCTTCCATTTGACAGAAGCTGCATCTGCTCTGTATTACGAAGCAAATGTGCAGAAGTTTCCGGGTTAACTTGGCAAAGGAAAAACAAAAGGGACCCAAGCAAAACACACAGGCAGACAATGCGACCAAATTCGGGGCCCCGGCTTTTGTGCTAAACACTTCTGAAATGTAAAAGGAAGTTCTGTTAAGACCCAGATATAATCTGCTTTTGATGGTGAGGTTCAGTTGCCTTTGGCCATTTATTTAGTAGTATTTATTTTCAACATGCACAAAAGAAGAATGTTAGTCTCCTAACAGGTGTGGCTGTCTCAACCCTTAAGGTGTCACCTTAATTCCTGTCTTCCTTTTTCTTCTGTCCTGCATTCCCTCATAACTCTTTAAGGGCCCAGTTTCTAAGGAATTGGGTGCTGTCTGGGTGCAGCGTTGTCATGTAAAAAAAGAAAGCCTCAAAATTGTATGTGTTGCATATTCCTAATGACCTTTCTATCTATGCTTTCATTTTTAATAAAAAATTATAATAATTGCAACAATCTCATATTATGTGACATAAAATGGATTTTTGTGTGTTTTTTAATTATTATTATTATTATTTTTTTTTTTACACAGGATTTCAACATGTAGGTGAAAAGGACCTGGGACTCAGACCCTTCCTTCCTCAGTCTCTTTATTGCTGGGATTAGAGGTATGCCCAAGAAGAGTTCTTTTTAATTTTTAGCTGCTTATTGTACTTGTAAATGTCTCACAATAAAACAGATTATTTTGATTTGTAAAAGGCAACCACGTATACACCGCCCCTCCACAAACACACATATTATTCTTAATCTTAAATCTGCCTCAAAAGAGAGAAAGGAAAGGAAATGTAGTTAGGAAAGTTGGAGCAGGGAGATCGTAAGTTCAAGGTCCACACTAAGAAATTCATGAAGAAAACAGTCTCGTGCATCTTACATAAATAAGCTGCGCCTGCAAGCAAAGTAGTGGGCTTTACTTAATTCAGGGACTGAGGATGGAAGAAGGTGAGGTGGGGTGAACCAATGGTCAGCGCTACAGTGGGGTATCTGTTCAGAAGAGGGGAGACGTGAAAGCCATAACCATGGAGAGCCAAACTGAAGCTCAGAGACTATAACCAGGCGCAGGAACTAACGCTCGGCAAGCTGAGGTTGAGGTCGAACCTGAAAAAGAGCTTTCAGAGACAAGGAGGGATGGTTCCTCAGCTCCGTGTACTAAAAAGGGTGATGTGGATTTTGAAAAAAACGACTTAGTTAAGCAAGCCAACCAACCCCAAAGAAAACGCAACTCCTATGGAGATATTAAGGAAGAGATTATGGTGATTATTTTTATTCTTGTGTATTAGATAAATGATGTATTGTTATTGTTGTCCTCAAAGGTAGTGTGCAAACCCTCTGGAGGTCTGTTAGAAACATGGCTTTCTCTTTATTAGCAGACGAATCAATGTCTGAGGCAGGGATGTAAGGCAGGAGTCTTCACCTGGAAGAAATGCAGTCATCCAAAGGCAACGCTTTACGAAACAGGCTCCCAACGGAGCATCAGTCACATTAACTAAAACCAGCCATTCAGCGGCATGTCTTTCCCACCTGACCGCAGACAACTTGGAAAGAGAGCGGACTGAACCGCGCAAGCAAACTGCAGAGTCCTGTTATAACTTAAATCTGCCATTACAGAGAGACATAAAAACACGGGAGATGGAGTGCAAGGAAGAATTGAAAATAACCAAGCTTCTGTGCGTTGTTTATCCGATGAATATTAAAAGTTGTAGCTGAGTGAAATAACAGTTAAAGAAAATGAAGCAAATAAATAGATTGGAAAAACTGTAATTTGGAAGGGGCGTTTTATTTGTGTCTGGAGCATACACTGCATTTTTCTTTCATTAAATCGCTGCATGCCATTTCCTTGTATCCACTCATCCCATTAGCTTCCCCCATTCACAATTTGACCACTTAGTCCTGATTCTTCAGCAAAAAGGAAGAAGTACGTTACTGAAGTCCATTCACCACAGGCTGCAGATACGCTGAATTCAAAACCACCAGTGAATCCCTGTGTGTCTACCATGTGTGTACCACCCTGCCCCACTTACAACCTGACCATGCCTCAGGTGAATATATGTATACCGGCCATATTATAAGTAAAGGTGTTCACTGTTCATCTCAAAATAAAATATTCCTAGCACATCTTAGAGACACCAAAAATATCTGGAGCAAGCACCACTGACCCTGTAATAGAAATTTTGCTACCAAGTGCTCCGCCATCTTTATCAAATGTCAAGTTTAAGGAAAGTGGTTCCTCTTAGGGAGTGTGACAATTAGAGAGACAAGAGCAAAAGCCAACCATTAACTTGATCATTTAATACATATTCCTAAAGATTTCAAAACTGAAACAAGGTAGAGGGTCTGGGAAATTCCAATTCCTAATAGGTTCTTCACAACTTCCTAAAAAAGAGGTCGGCAGGTGAATTAATGTTCTTGAACTGTTTTCAACCTGGTCCAGGGAACCGACGAGCCTGTCTTTGTTAGAGTCAAATGAATATCAAAAAAAATGAGCAGAGGATGACTGGGAAAAGGAGATGTGAGGAGAATGTGGGAGGTGAGCACGGGAGGGACAAGTTGGCATAAGGGGACAGAGCAAATGTACGTGTAACTTAAGACCGGGACCACTAAGCAGGCCTAAGTTCAATTAAATCTCCAAATGACATGTGCTGAATACGACCACCACACGGAAGGGTGGATAGACACGTCCATCTGGTTAGGAGTCGCAATTTGGTGCTGATTGTCATAGTAGAGAAGACATATAGAGGTTCTTGTCTTAAAGAGGTTTCAAGGTCTAGTCTGAAAGACAAATGCTCACAGTGACTATAACATTATCAACCAAGAGGCCAGAACATAGAAACTGGCGCCTTGAACTATATATATATATATATTTTTCTTCAGTTCAGGGTGGTATATACATCATAACAGCTTGGTGGTGGGGGAAAAAAGAAAGATAAAGAGAAAAAAAGAAAAGATACAAGAACAAAATTAAAACAATGTCTCCAGCTTAGATATTATGGGTACCCCACAGGCTCAGGTGTTAAGACTTGGTTCTCACCCATAGCACTACTGAAGGATGCTGGGGTTTTTAAGAACTAGGAACTTATAAAAGGTCTTTTGTCACTGGGTGTATGCCATTGAAAGATATTATAGAAACTTGCTCTCCTCTATTCTTTTTTTTTTACTCCCCTCATCTCGCTCAGCCCCCCAAGACAGTTGAGTCCACAATAGACTGAAATCTCCCAAACCGTGAGCTGAGCTTTTCCTCATGGACTCTCCCAGGCATTTTGTTATAGAAACAGAACGATTAAGGAAAAAATGTATATGGTGAAGAAGGAAATTCTGGTGGGAAAAGCTTGATCTGTGGCTTTCTGGGAATGAAGAGATTTGAGGGGTAAAGGGAATTGTAAGCAGTATCTTGCAGGGGATTACGATGGCCAGAGGAGGGCAACAGTAGATTTAGTATGGTCCAAGTTTGAATATCACCTTAAAAATATGCAGTTACATCTATAGGAGCAGAAACTATCAAAACTTTTTAAAGCTGAAAGGAAAGGAACACTTGTGAGACTTAGAGAAAACCTGGAAATTTTTAGTTCTGGGGTTATTTGTCCCCCCCCCTCTGCCAAACACCAAAAATTGCCTCTTAAAGTTCATCTCCCCTGGACATGTAGTGACCACTTCTGGCTATTCAAATTCCCATTGCATCTCACCTTGGTTGATTCCACTCCCCACCCCACCCCCAGAACTTTCCATTTAGTTTTTGATATATATTGGAGTAAGGCAGGAAAACAAAGGTAGCTCCACCATAACATTGCCTGCCTAGAAATCCCACTTCAGTCTGGACAAAGAAAAAGAGAGAAGGTAAAGTGCCTGTTCACTTTTCTTATTGTGTTCTGACTCCGCAGATCTTTGGCCCATTTCTCTGTTCTTTCTGCGATGGCTTCCTGGACCTGTCCATCATCTCCCTGCCCCTGCTTTCCCAATACTAAAAAAACTAAACAACTTTTTTGAAACGTAATATAAAAAACTTAGTGGCAATCCATTCCCTGGACTAATTTTATATTAGTCTGAACTAATCATGAACATAGAGATTGTTGCTTGGCAATGCTTAAGCACAGAAGTAGATATTTATATGTGTGCTTTAATATTTAGTTGACAAAACTCTCAAAGGTACAGTACAATAGTCTCCAACTAAGTATGACCTGCTATGGAGGACAAGATCATTTCAATGTCGTCACCTCTTTTCCAGGCCTTGTACCTTGCCACCAACCCCTCCTTTCTTTCCTCCTCCTGTCTTCTTCTCTACTCCTCCTCTCCTCTTCCCTCTCAGCTCCTCTTGCATACACACAACCCACATATTCAATTCTTAGAATGCAGGCGTTCACAACATAGCTTATAGAACATACAGTCAGACAGCATCTCATCTAACACATGCCATCCAGAGCACATGTACTTATGCAACACTGTAATATACAGCTCTTTCAGAACACATACATGTCACAGAACACATACTTGCCCATGCATCCACCTGCACACACATTTTATCATGTAAAAACTTCTCTGAATTAAGGCCAAGAAAATGCCTGCTTGTCAAGCTATCCCTCTGCCCCTTTGTGATGATCTCAGATCTACTCCGGTGATTGATATCTTTGCTAATTCAAGGTAGGATGAAGACCTTGATAATACCTCTTTGAGCTCATCTTTTAATTTGACTTTGTTCTTCATGGGGATTTCAAACATGTCCTAGCAGACAGCAAGGCAGAAAGTCTCCCATGTGCTCATCATTCAGCTACAAAACTCTTCTGTTCAGGACCATCCGTTTTTTCTTTTTCTAGTCATTTGTATCTCAATTCTACACTGGAGGATTTTAAAACAGACTTTTGAAAAATGTTATTTTATATTAATATTTTATTAACCAATTTGAGGACAGAAGTTCTGTATTGGAATAACCTTCTTCTTACTCACTTGGAGTCCCTATGCTCAGTTTCTCTTAAAATCCTTTCAGCTTCTAGTCTCCTTAGGCCGGATTAACCTTTGCTTAGATGCCCAGACTTGTGCTGTCTATAACCATCAAACAGCCCTTATATGATGTCTGCTTGCAGTTGTCTGATGATATAGCAAGACAAGATTTTTTTTTTTTGAGAAAATATCGAAGAATGAAGGATGTGTCCCAGGACTTTGAAGAAAATAATACACACACACACACACACACACACACACACACACACACACACACACACAAGATTATAGGCTGGTGGACCAGGAGAGAAATTAGTTGAATGTCTGAGAGGATATGGCGGCAGGGAAAAGAATAAGAAGTCTCTGTGCTCTGGAAGTTAAGATGCGTTTTGTCATAATTTAAGATCTTTCAAGGAAAAAAAAAAAGAACACCTAAAACTTTCTCATAACCATTGCAAATGAAAATCTCACTTGGCTTCAAAACAAACATAATCAACGGGGACACTTTAAAAATAAGATTTCTTTCTAATAGAGGGAATCTTTCCATTGTCTCCATAACAATGCACCTACACAGGCCAGCTTCTCCTGAAAGTAAGAAGAGGGGGAGATATTCCCCATGTTGGAATAAGCCTGAAAAAGAAACATTAAAAGATTTTTTTCTAGTTCATGTTTTTGCTATCATTTTTGGAGAGAGTCTGAAAGCTTTCTGTGGTGCTCTGTCAGGGAGGACTCCATGTAGAGAAGAGCTTCTTTGCCTATTCCCAGCTCTTGGCAAACATCTCTAGTTAAGATGCAGGGATCAGCAGTTGCACAATACACACGGTTTAGAGTAGATGGTCAAGGCTAGCAACCTGAGGAGGATGAGTCCTCTTTGGCTGAAATGGGTAATTCCTGAAATACACTTGACAAGAGTTTCAGAGCTTTTTGGAAGATAGGACATAAGACATGAAATCTCAAGAGTCTAAACACAGTGGTAGAGACAGGACAATTAGAAAGCATGCTGAAAGATTACAAAGTCATTCAATCGCTCTCAAATCAACTTACAAAGCAAGACAAGGTTAGGAAAAAGGAGAAAAGGAACATTAAAACAGATTTGTTCTAAGACTTTCCATGGTCTGTGCATCCTACAAACAGAGGCACAAAGTTAAAAAAGTTAAAAACAAAAAAGTATGTGAGTGTGTGTGTGTGTGTGTGTGTGTGTGTGTGTGTAGGGGAAGTCAGATGGAACAGTCACCAATAAAGTCCTGAGAAGAGTTGCTTCCATGTTAGCAGCATACTGTTTATTAGGATAGCATACCCTCTGTTCACCCAGTTGCTGCCTCTAGGAAAGAGAGAGTCATAATTTGCAAATGGTCCAATCTGAAAGAAGAGCTCACAATTTTTGGTCATTTACTTCAAAGAATTTCTTGACATAATTTTGATGTTCGTAGGATCCAATGATCTAAAGACAAACATTTTTGATTAGAATTATACCAGATGGACAGGTGCTATTATCAAGTGAGAGACTGCCATATTGTAAAGATATTTGTTATTCCTGTGATGAGAACTGCTCAAATTTTGGTTCTCCTCATTTATTCTCAGAAGGGACAACTGCCAGTCGAGAACACTTAATTACCAAGTCACCCTGTCCCTAGCCATTCACCCTGTGGCTACACAATAAATATTAATTAAGTGCCTTGATGAATAGAACCTCTTTCTGGACTGAGACAAGTCTGCAACTTAGCAATGCAGTATCCACCCATGCACACCACAGGTAGAGGAGGTTGGGAAAACAATTTTTTTTTCTGATTGAAATGACAGGGGGTCTTTAGGAAATAGAATGTAATTACCTAGGCTGGAATTTGGCCAGTGCAATGGGGTATATGCCTCATGTTTTTAAGGAGGAGGTCATGATTGCACAAAGGCAGATCTTCAATCCATGCTGACATTAAGTGACGAAACTGACCGTGTGAATGTCAGGTTGTCAGAGGTAAATGATTGCCTGCTACTATAATGCATTACTGAGTTACCCCAGTGAGAATCTACTTTGTAGGAGATCATCTTTTTAGAATAATTCATGAGATAGAGTCTGAGAAATTAAAACCCACTATAAGCCAAGTATTTTTACTTTCTGTTCTTCTACAGTGAAAACTTGCCAGACAAGGGCAGGAACCAGGCAAGAACCAGGGGATCAGGTTGCATTGTTACTACTGGGAATTTTAGGCTCCCTGGATCTTACCACCTTTTTAAGATACTCTAATCTTACACCATCATAAAACTGACTTCTGTTTAACTACAGAAAAATACAGCGACAGGAGAAAGCAGTTTCACTTCTGATCTTACTCTTCTTCAGATACAAGTGACCACCTACAATGATTAAAATGGCCGGCGATTCTAATTATGCAAATACTTTTGATAGAGTCTTTCAAATTTAAATTTTACGCTGTCCTTGTTTTGAAATCTGCAACTGATGTACTTATGTGCTTAGTTTATTTTCCAAGTCTCTCTAGGAGTGCTGATTTAAATTGCTCCATTTTTGAAGACTATGAGGGGGGAAATCAAATCTACAGATGGCTAGCATCTGTGGCTCTACAGTGTTAACATGTACAATAATGCACGCTTTCTAATTGAATACAAGAATGCAACTCAATCGGAGGGTCTGTGCTAGCAGCATCACATGACAGTGTAGCTCAAGCAATTAATAGAGAGCAACAGAATCTCTCCATTCCTCCTACCAGAAAGGAGCATTGTCTCAGAGGTTTCTGCCTCATAGTTTTCTTGAATTGCACCTGTTACCAAAAGAAGAGTCCATTCTCTTTGAAGATCATGCTATGGCCATTAAAAAATATGTATATGTATATGCATATACATATGCATATGCATATGTAGATAGACAGACAGACAGACAGGCAGACAGACAAATAGATAGATAGATAGATGAACACTACTAAAGAAAACATGCTGACCTGTAAGAGACAAAGAGAAAGGGAGTCCTCACTGTTGTTCAGCTGAATTTGGGTCTCTGTAACATTAACTTTGTCTACCAAAATCCATCCATCCGAACCTGCAGATCTTTTCAGTGTCATTTTGAAAATCGAAGGAAACATCAGAGCAGAAAGGAGTAATACAAAGAGACAAGGCAATCTTCTGCAGCTACCAGGCATTTCTCCCCACTGCTGATAAACATATCCTTGAACAGTTCGGAGAGCTAAATGGGGGCGGGAGAATTTGTGAATGTGTCGAGCAATGGGCTGAAATGAATCACATCAAGATCACAGGGCTACCCTGAAGTATCATTTCTTGCCCTAACTTCATTCTAAAAGGACCCCTCCTTGCCCTCCTTTAATAGCCATTCCAATTATTTTAGAGTGCAAGTTCTTCTATTTTGTGGTGTGTTCTTTTTTCCGCTTTTGTTGTTGTTGTTGTTGTTAGGAATTCTCTTTATTCTCACTTTTTACCTAGCAGAGGACGTATAAGAGGACCTATTTAATATTTTGAGAAATCTTAAAGTCACTATAGAATTAAACTTGGTTTTCACATTAGAAATTAAAAGGCAGTTTTAAATCAACGACTTAAAACCCTATTAGACAAAAAAGCACCATGCTGATTATGTCACATAAGGATAAGTTTACAAATTCTGTTTGTTTGTTTGTTTGTTTGTTTGTTTAGTCCCTGCATTTGTATTACAGCTAAGCAATCCTTGGGTCCTTTTGCTTTGTTTTCAAGTTGCATCTGATGAAAATCAATTTAAGACAAACTGAACAAGACAGCAATTTCACTGCAGGGTTGCTGGGTTTTTCAGAGGATCGGCAAAAGAGAGGTGACTGTAAGAATCTGTGGAGAAACAGAAATACAGGCACCTCTGTGGCATACTGCTGGTTTTTTTCTGGCATCTTTCTTGATAGGTATTTCTTCCCAACTCTCATGAACAAAATTTCCAGAGGAAAATTCCCTATGTTCCGACAAACTCAGCTTGGGTTATTCATCTTGTTTTTATTCTAATTTTCTGTGGCTACATGGGTGGTGAGGCCACTAAACATACTTCATTACTCTGTTTTATACGTCATTTTAAAAGTTATTATAGTGTAGGTGTGTGGGTGTATCATGTGTGTGCGCGCCATGCTCTGCTGGTAGAAGTCCGAGGACATCTCTAGATTCAGTTTGCTCCTTCCACTCTATTGTGGGTTTGGGAAATCAAACTTGCATCTTAGGGCTCTCAAGGCAAGTGTCTTTATCCATGGATCCATCTCACTGCCTGTACTGGCTGGTTTTGTGTTCAACTTGACACAAGCTGGAGTTATCACAGAGAAGGGAGCTTCCCATGAGGAAATGCCTCCATGAGATCCAGCTGTAAGGCATTTTCTCAATTAGTGATCAAGTATGGGTAGTGCCATTGCTGGATTGGTAGTCTTGGGTTCTATAAGAAAGCAAGCTGAGCAATCCAGGGGAAGTAAGCCAGTAAGTAACATCCCTCCAGGGCCTCTGCATCAGCTCCTGCTTCCTGACCTGCTTGAGTTCCAGTCCTGACTCTCTGTGGTGTTGAACAACAGTAATGTGGAAGTGTGAGCTGAATAAACCCTTTCCTCCCCAACTTGCTTCTTGGTCATGATATCTATGCAGGATTAGAAACCCCCACTAAGACACTGCCCCATAGCTGACTTCTTTTTTCAACCTAATAATTCACCAATGATGTTTTATGCTAAAGGCAAAAGTGCTCTCTCATAGACAAAGGTAAAACCTTAAAGTATTTTGAAACACAGCTTCCATTTTGCTATTACCAATTTCACCTTGATACTTGTACCAATGCTAGCTGTGTATACTCTCAATTACATGAGAATTAATCAAGGGAACGCATTACAATATTTGAAGCTTTGAAAAGAAAGCAGCAAGATTCCATACTGCTACATGGAAGCATGAGTTGGCCTTAGCTAACAAAACTAATGGTAGCATTGAAAAATACCAACCTCAAGGCCTTCTCAACAGATGTGGGTAGTGTTCATTTTAAATGACTAGAGTAAAATGCCTCATATTAAAAATGTTCCACCATTAGAAAGCTTGTATAACATCTAAATAAATTCATTTGCCTTTGTGGACTGAAAATGTCATCCAGGTGCAGTTCATAAATTTTAGAGGCTGAATATTAAAATTACTATAATAGTCTAAATGAAATCTTTAAAAACATGAATTATTGCATTTGGTTGAATATATTCAGTTTTTCTTATCCTGGTGCTCTTATCTTGGGTCATCAGCACAGTCCAACTTGAAGTCTTGCTCATAACAGACTAAGGTAGATGGAAAAAATGGAATAATTGGATTTTTTAAAAAAGATTCTCCTATTTTACTAACAAAGAACAGAGAAAGCACATTTACAGTTATTTCTTTAAACTTTTACTTCATTGGAAATCACAGTTCCCTTCACGGATGATCTTCAAATACATTTGATTTACATCGGTTCCTATACCTAACTGTCATTCCTCCTCTCCTATCCCCAACACCTTTGTCCGTATTGTGCGCCTAGAAAAAGTATTTATCCAACAAATGAGGGAGTAAAGGAAGAATCACAGCAGTCAAAAGTCAGAAACTGACAAATATAAACCTTGAAAGACTTCTTAGCTTTCCTGGGCTGCTTTTAAAAGTCCATCATATCAGATCCATGTTGAAGAATGTTATAGTCAATTCTTCATTACCTAATGAAAACAATTCTGTGTTCTCGGCTTAGAAAAAATGTAAACTTTTCAAATTTCAGTATCATTATAGTTTTTAAAAAAATTCTTAAAAAATTTTTAAAAGAAGTACGTATTATTACCTATAACACTACTCTTACTCTTATCTACTGGTAACGGCTTCCGGGGGCCCCAACTTATGATCTATAAGATGATAGTCTCTTGAATTTCCTGAGATAATTGTGGTGACTCATACTCATTAAGTACGAGTTGGGTGAATCGACTAATGGATGAATCATTCAATTCTACCCATCTTTCAAGAATAAATCCTCATATATTTTTCTATGATGGTCACCCTAATTATTTCAGCTAGACATTGTCTCTCCTCTTTTAAACTTTTATTCATCACCAAAGTAACATACAATGTTGTTCTTTCTTGTAGGTGAACTCTAACTTTCTGTTAGCAGATAGGCCTTAGTCCACTCTCTGTATCTGTGTGTTATATTGCTCGTTGACATTCCTTTGTATTCCAAAAGCATAACTATACTATATCAAGACCACTTCTGTTCTGTTTTGTATGCATATATGCCAAGCAAATAGGTTCCTACTGGACCACAAGCATGCTTTTTTTTTCACTCCCTTATTTTATAGATATGTGTGCTTGGTATTTTCTCACTGGAAAAACAATTCCTAAAACTAAGATATCAAGTAATTCATTCTTGTTCATTCATATTTCACTGTTTTCATTCATTGTACTTCCAAGCTTGTGCAGACAAGCTGGAATTTGAACCTAGGGCATCACACATGTTAGGCAAGTGTCTCACCACTAAACTAAATTCCTAGTTCTCATCTTTTAATATTAATAATAATAGCATTTTTTACTGAATGTATACTAGATACCAAAAATTGCTATTTGGTATTTTAAGTTCTATTTTTTATTTGATAGTCACAAGAATTCTAAGGCACAGCTTATGATCCCTTTTATTTTCATATACACAAATAATCCTTAAAAAATAAGTCATTTGTCCAAGACCACAATAAGTTAAATAAATGATTAGGATTAAATAGAGGAATTTTTACTAATAAAAGTATTTCAAGTGATAACCTATTGAATATGAAAGCATCAAAGACAAAAGAATAATTTTCAAATAAGTAGCATGGAATCCCATCAATGGACAGATTTACCATTCAGATCACAGAACCTATGACTTTTTGATTCAGATATTGTCATGCTTTCATTGGAAACTCCCAGACAGAAGGAACTGATGAACCAGATGCAGGAGTCTTACAAGCAGTTTTAAGAATTGGGTGTTGAACAAGTCAAACAACTAGCCTTCTAGTACATTCTACTGAACCATCAATTTCTGCTCTATGAGGGGTCATAAAGAGCCCCATCTCAGTGATAGGTGGCATCAGGCTCCAACTGAACATATTTTTATATAGGTAAAGGATGCCCAGGTTTCTCTCCTACTCTCTTATTTCTTCAATAATAATCCTGCATGATACCCAAGATAGCCTATTGAACCTATATAAATCTTTATGTAAAGTTTTAAAAATAGTCAAACAAATCTTATAAGATGATTCTAAATATAAAATTTAACTAATGATTTGCTCACAACCTCCCTAATTGTAATATATATTATTCAATGGATGCTAATATCCATTGATTCTTGCTTTGAGGAAAGCTATGATCATCTTATTGGATGCATTATCTTGATGCATGCTTGCCAGATACCATGGCACAGGCGCCATTGTTAGTGATTTTAGTAATTTAACTTTATAGATCATGAAATAATGTTCTGCACACCTAAAGGACATTCTAGTAGTAAACAAGAACCACAATAATAATGACAACAACAATAAGAATAAGGATAATAACAATTATAGTTCCCTTACTCTAATGCCTCGACACTTCATTACCTTACAGTGTCTTAGAAATATAGAACTGACTATATGAAATGGACAATTGACTAAATATATGATGCAGTTCAAATTTCAAACATTTGTATAACTTTACAATGATTAAAGTATTTCCCACTTGTGTCCGTCTGTCTCTTACTGTACTGAAAGCAACATGTTATATATTGGAAAAAACCCCTTTAACCTTTAAAATACTAATAATGTAATAGCCTACAGCTGAACAAAATGGGCATCTTTCTCTTGATTTCCATTTCGTTATTACTTTTTATTTACATCTTTTCTGTCTGGGTTTACTCTGCTTTGTTAAGGCAGCAATTACTGTAGATAGGATCACCATGGTCATTGTATGATACCCTGCGATCCCAGGCATTGTGCTCGTTCTTGTCATGTCTTTTGACCCTTGATAGATATTTTTTTTAATCAGATGGTTGGTCATGTGTGGGTGGGTAAGGGAGGGAAGGGATGAGCATACAGGTGAATGGCTGTACACATTTAATTGGGACTTTTAATAGAACACTTTGTGGATTGTTCAAACAAGAGAGTGAAGAGCTAGGTATCCTTGACAACAGTCTAGGCATATCACAAAACAAAAGAAAGACCAGAGAATTCACAGTGGGAGATCTAAGCAGTGGACCATTGGGATAACAGCTAACAGCTCTTTGTAAAAGCTTCAAAATATGAAATGTTTTCATGAAATGTACCATTGCTGCTGGATCATTAGAACAGTCAGACAGAGGACACCGTTGATTGGCACAGAGGCTGAGGGAACACTGTAAAAAAATGACTTTGAGTGTTATATTTTCCATGTGGCTAGAAGTAATTGTTAGAAGCAGCACCACTACAGATGGATCAGTGGATAAGGCTAAGAACCAGCTCTTAGTGCTAATTAACTCTTTATCACTGACTTGAATTCTCTGTGGATAACACAGGGTTAATTACTTCTTTCTTTCTTTCCTTTTTCTTTATATATCTCACAAGCAATTGGGAATGACTCTCAGGGCAGTTGTGAGATACCGTATGGCTTCTTGTGACATTTAAACAGATTTCTTAGTCATTGCAGACTAATCTAACAATAGATATTTGCCTCCATGATAGTCCTACTTCACTTTATTAGGAGCACAGAACTTCTAGAGATGCACGTTCTTCAAGTCTTATGCACGAGATTTCATCTCTCTGTGTATAAACTGCCCCTGGATGAAGCCAATAAGTGTAGCTGATTTCATGTGTCACAGTGACGGCGCCCATGACATGGGTATTGAACTCTTCATTACCATCCTGCATATCTTGGCATCATAACTCAATGTGTAGATCTGAGAAGGGGAGGGAAACCAAGCTCTGCATTCCTGAGGCTAGCAACCGTATGCTGGGATGATTCATTTCTGTCTCAAAATGTATTATCATTTGCATTTGTGCAAGCTGAGTTAGAATTCTGTCATTTGCAATAGAGATACTTAACTAATGAATCAAGAAACAACGTGCATTTAATTAATCTTGGTTAAATGCTGTGCTTGTTAGATGTTATGTATCAATGTTGCTCAAATATTTATGGAGATGCAACACTTTTGTCATATGCCACCTACTAATTTTGGAAGAATTATCAATAACATGACAGGCATTTTGAGATATGGGCATACATGATTGCGCCTTTCAATAGATCTTAGTCTACTATATTTAAAAGAGACAGTATTAATTCATCAACATTCACATTATACTTTAAAATCCTGGCAAATGACATATAAGCACCTCTCATCAGAGGATACCTATGAATGACAAAGAGGGAATGAGAGATTTTAACTCAGCCCCAACAGTGAATCCAACAGTCAAGAGTATAATTAACAGAAGTGTGGACTTTTTCATATATTAAATAGAAAACTTACTTGTCAGCATATAAAAACAGTGAATACCATGCCAATTATATTCATTCATTTATTTTAAAATGTATGTTGAATACAGGTATTCAACACCATGGCTGCAGATCACAGTGAAAAAATATACATAAATTCCTGCTTTGATGCCTTATATCATTAAGAAATATAAGCAAGTTAACTGCGTGGTGTGTCTTCAAGGTACTGAGTACCACAGAGAAAAACAAAGTGGGTGAGACAGTGCAGAACTGCTAGAGTCCAGTGTTGTGATTTTGAACTGTTTGAAAAGCTCTCTAGAAGAACACAATAATTGATCAAAGGCTGGAAGACTTAGGAAAGGAGTCTCATGGTTTTCTGGGGAAAAATAGAAATTCATGCTCCACCCCCCCCAAAAAAAATAACAAACAGAGGATGGGAGGTTAAAACAGTAGCCGAGTTAAGAGCTGCCTAGACTCGTGGGGTCAGTTAGAATGCAGGTGCACTAGAACAGTATATGGTTGGAAGGAGAGTAGGAGGTCAATGGTGATAGATTGCATAGGTCACCTTAGGGATTTAGACCTTTACTTTGAGAGGAACAGAGAGCAATTGAAGAGATTTAAAATGAAGGCTGACAGGGTTTGATTTATCTTTTCAAAGGATCATTCTGGCTGCCATTTTTGAGAGCAGAGATTACTGGGGTCAAAGGTCAAAATAAGACAACCTCTTAGAAAGGCTGATAAAGGCTTATTCATGATCCAGAGAAGCAAGGACTGGGGCTCAGACTTGGGAAGGGCAAGGGACCTCGTCAGCAGTGGTTAAATGCCTGAAATATTTCAAAAAATATATTAGCTGTGAGAACTGGATATGGACTGTTGGCTTGAGGGCAAGTCATGAATCAGGAAGGACTCTAAAGATCTTGACCTGAAAAAAACACAAGGCTGAAGTTATTCTTGACTTGGATGGAGCAAGCTATTGAGAAGGCCATTGGGAAGGTAAAATCAAGAATTCAATTTTGGACGTGTCAGCTTTGGGATATTGATTATCTTTCAAGTGAACATATTGAGTGAACAGTTGAATATTTAAGTCTGAAGTTCAGGAGCAATCACATGTGTAGGTGGGGCTCATAAAGCTGATGTAGAGGATTGAGGTGAGGTCACCTGGGGAAAGGGATTTTTTTTTCTTACTGTTCAGAGTAAGTTTCTAACAAATGAGCCACAGTTAAAATGAAGATGTCAAAGGGAAGGCTAGGGAATAACAAAAGAAAATGAGCAGTAACAGCCAGTCAGCCATGGCCAAAACTCCGTCTTGGAAGCTGAGAAACTGTAACACGTATACCAAGGGAGAGGAAATGATGTGCTTGACTGTGCGACCAACAAGTCCTGTAAGAAGAGACAGGAGAGACAACTGGTCATTAGTAACCTTGAAGAAGTCAGTTTTCATGGAATGCCATGTTCTGAGTCATGTCTGCAGGATGCTTCAAGAGAGTGAGACAGAAGACAATGGGCTTAGAAAATAACATGTTAGCAATGGTCCCATGCTAGAAGAGAGTCAGGGCCAGGGCTGGAAAGCAGAAGAAAAAAAAAACAGGCTTTAAAACATCTCATACAGTAGCGTAATCATTTTCCTGTTAATACTGAAGAAAGAGGGAGGCATTTATGATGGAGAGAAGAGAATTCCTGGAGTGGACATTGGAACAGGAAGAAAAGCATTACACTACTTAACTTGGGATTCATGTATCTACTATGTGTGCCTTGTCTGCTTATTCAGAGGCCATCGGTGGACCCTGCAGGCTTCCAGGTAATCTGATTCTCAGATCCTTTCACTATATTTTACTTTTTATAAGCAGAAAATATTAGGCTAACAGCTTGTAAAACAATGAACATTCGTTAAATTTTGTATAATACACTGTCACAAAAAATACACAGATAAGTGGTACTGAAGACACACTGACTGAGGGAGTACTATTTCTCCTGAGTTTTCAAGATGACAGGAATAAGGGATGACCCTGCTTTTTCCTGGTATTTTACATCTAATAGAGAATGTTGCTTGGTTGTATACCTGCTAGACAATTTAACAAAATTATTTTTACATGTTATGGAAAGACAAAAATGGCCAAAAAGGTGTTAAATCCTATTTGTCTGCACAGCGCTTAAAAATATATATACATGTATAACAAACTCATGATCATATATACTATATATGTAATATATATACTATATATATTATATATTATACATATGTGTATATGTATTTTCAAAGTCTACATTTTATAGATATTCTTACATAAATTGTACACATATATAGACAGGCACATGAGTGTACACTTGGGCATAAAACATTTGAATTGCTCTAGTTCTGAATCAAATTGAGATCATTTTGTCTCTTCCAGGGCTTCTTTTTCATACAGATAATTTTTTTGTGGATGTGCAAATGTAGATACCCTCTGAATAAATTTGTACAGAGAACTCTTGAAGTGATCAAAACCGTAGGTCCCAAAGCAACAGTAACGGGGAATAGGCTGGACTGTGTCATTCAAGACACATATACTCTCCAGAGGTGACATTTTGCACCTTTGTATGGGACGAGGAGCCACCAGTTGCTTCATTCAGAATCTTATAAAACTGCTCTGTTTTCCTTCACTGAGATACAATTCTCTCCCTATTCATGAACGTACAGATGGATATCTTTTTGAACATTTGCACATAAACATTAGTCTTGTTCACAGATGTGTGCATTCAGATTGTTATACTTGACTTCATGAGTCATAGCTATCATGGCTGCCTCAGAGCAACCCTCCTCTGTTTTTCCCATCATAGCTTCCTACAAACTCTAAGTACACTAAAAGGGTATGGAGAGATGCGCAGCCAGACCCTGGCATTGGGGACATGCCTGTCTGTTCAGTATCAGGCTCAGATTAACCAGGTATACTCTGGCTCAGAATTGCTTTTGCTTAATTCTCTTTCAGCTCAGGTTGGGGCCAGCCATCTAATCTTTCTACCATTACGGACTACACTTGCTTCGGTAAATTTTGTAATCCATGACATAACATGGATACTGAGTCTATGTGTTCCCTGTCTTTGGGATGAGACCATATCCGGGTTCTCACAGGCAGGTTTCAAGTTGCTCTAGAAAAAAAAAGTGAACTATTTAGTACTTTTTCTTGCTAAGGCAAGGTCCATAGTTTATGGGGTTGCCACCACCATTTATACCTCAATTAAGTGACTTTAGTCAATCTCTGATGACAAAAATCAATGAATTGCTCTCTTCCCTCTACAAATGTATTCTTTTGGCATACGCACACATATACAAGAACTAAGGAATAGTAAAATGTAGTATTATATAAGATTATATGCTCCCTGAGTGCAGGAAATCATTCCTGTGAATTTATCTTTGTGTTCAACAGGAGCACAGCTTCTGGAATATGAGAGGTGCTCTTTATATGCCTCTGTTTATCCAACCCGTGAATAAAGTTATAATTCTATCACATAATACTATTATCTTTATACATTTATTCTGAAGAGATTTGATCTAATTTCTCCTCCAGAAAATTGAACATACACACACACACACACATAAAATCAGTGGAATGCATTATAACTGAAAATTATAAAAAAAATTCCTAGGAGTGTTTGTGTGTACACACACACACACACACACACACACACACACATATATATATGTATATATATATATACAGGTAACACATGTATGTATGTAAGTATGTATATATACATATGCCTACATGTGCATCTAAGTACACATATGTTTAGCTTGTATAAGTGTACACAAATTACAAGGTTACTATATGTTCTGTGCATGTATGCACAAAGTTTTACAGTGTTAGTCCACATCAAAAAAGAGCATCCTTGTGAGTCAGAACTAATCTCTATGTAGCCAAATAGGTAACAAGATTCATAGTCAGGGATGTGTTCCCTCCACTTTGCTCTTCTCTACCCCATTTATTAGTGAGAGTTTTTAGGTATTCAGTGTCGTGGAGACACAGTTCTTCACAGGCCCTGCTGTTTTGCTCCTCAATACACTGCACTCTGGAAGTGACAAAGCCACTTTCCTGCGGAGCTGTGAGATAGTCTCTCAGTAGCAGAGGTATATTTCCCTGCCCCCTCCTGCCCCAAATTCCAGACTCCTGACACAGAAGCACAGTTAGAAATGAAAAATATGGTTCATTATCTTGGTAGCACAGAGAAAAATGTTATGGCTTTATTTAGCAGTTGCTTTTATGCTTTTAAAACGATGTTAATTTCATTTTTTTATGTAATTGTGCATTAAATCATCTCAGACAATTGTGTGATTTGGAAATAAAAGTCCAACAAAATAAGTAAAAGCTATAATGTGGCTCTTTTCCCCTCTCTGCTTTTTCTGCAGTCTGTTTTTATGTTTCTCAGGCATCAGTGTCTCCGCTCCTTCCTGGGAAGATTAATCTGGGTTTCACGGAGTGTCTTGCCTTCTTGTCTTCAGCTCTTCCCCTGCTCAGAGCTTTTCTCCATGGTTTCTGTATCAAGGACTTGTGCATTAGCAGCTTCAACAGCATCAGGGTTACTAAAGCCTCCTAATCCACTAGTCTGCTCTCTAATAGGGCCACCAGCTGGATGAAGACCTTAGCCCTGGGAGAGATACTCAAAGAGACAGAAGGTGCATAGCGGAAACTCATGAGTTCCAGTTTATAACATCTGCCTTTTTACACGCACATAGGAGGTTTTTTAGTCGTTGATATTGTTTTGACTTTTCTTTCTTTCTTTCTTTCTTTCTTTCTTTCTTTCTTTCTTTCTTTCTTTCTTTCTTTCTTTCTTTCTTTCTTTCTTTGCTAGAATGCATGCAGTGCACTGGGTTCAATAAAATGAGGCATATCTGCAACTAAGGACTCTTCTTATTTAAAGAAAAGCTGGGCTATTTGATATGTTGTCCTTCATCCCTCCCATCTCAAGCCCTTTATAGGGGATGAAACTTCAGATGTATGGTGATGAAGGCTTTAGAACTCTCCAGTGGGGCCTTTGTGATAAGAACTTATTCAAGTCTCATTTTACACATATTCAGCAAGTCCCTCAGCAGCAGATATGAACAAATTTTCTCTCCCATTCTTTCTCTCTTTCCCTCTCTCTCTTCTTCTCTCTCTGTCTATGTGAGTGTGATGCTCATCGTAGACAACTGCTATAAGATATCCTATTTCCTGTAAAGGAATATATATTACTTTATGAGGGCTATTGTAATCACACACTTAAAACTGCAGACACTGTTTATACTGTAAAGAAACCCAAAGTCAGATCTCTGGCTGGATTGTTTTCCCATGGTTCTCCACAGCTTCCTCCCTCATTGACTAAATTCCCTCCTTCTCTCTGTCTTCCCCACCCCCTCTCTCTCCCTCCCTTGCTTCCTCCTTTCCTTCTTTCCTGTCTTTTTTTCTTTTTCTTTTTTGAGATAGGGTCTTACTGTATTTTCCCTGGCTTGCCTTGAACTCATAGAGATCTTTCTCTTACTAGTGCTGGGACTAAAGAGGTGTACCATGTTACTTGGCACACATTTCTCTCTCTCTCTCTCTCTCTCTCTCTCTCTCTCTCTCTCTCTCTCTCTCTCTCTTTCTCTCTCTCTGTCTCTCTCTCTCAGACCAGTTCTACTGTATTCAGACATATCCCAATTTTTATTTTCATTAAGTTCATGAAGACTGCCTTAGAATGCCACATTTCTAGGGAGCCAAGGTGAAAAAACCTTAAAATGTAAATTATTATTTACTTACACAATTCAACCCACAGGAGAATAGTTTGTCTTTTCTGTTGGTATTAATGCAATGGAAAAAATATACTACTTCCTATACTAACATTCTATCAAGTTACCAAACATTTACTTCTTTTCTGTGTTACAATGAGTTTTCATTAAGCATCCATGCGTGTATATTAGAAAAAAACAACTTTGACTATTTGTAATATAATTCTCAAGGCAGATAAATATGTGCATGTATGTACATGTACACTAATGTATATAACAACTGAAATATGTATGTATAACCTTCAGTGAAATTAGCTTCTGCTTGGGGCCACTATAAAATGTCAATTAAACTGCCAAACTTTTCAGATTGGTCCTTAGCTTTCTACCTCAGAGAGCCTTTGCATCCAATTTATTATTAAATAAAATAGCCAACTTGGCAGCAGAGTTAGATTAACAAATTTCAATAGTTTTTTTCCCTTTAAAAAAATTAAGGTGCACTAAAATTCTTGAGAAATAAATTTGAATGAGATCACAGATTGTGAGAAAGGTCATTTGTCTGTAGCCATTTTCAGTAAAGCCGGAAAAAAAGAATGAACTCTGCCAGTTTGTCTGAATTAAACAGAAGCATAAAAGGAATTAGACTAAAACCTAATAGTGCTTTGTTTAAACATTTCTTTTGTTAACATTTACTATTTCAATAGGAAGCAGTAAAGGAAGAATTTAAAAGTAGCCATGGAATGGAGTTTGTGCTGTTGGCCTCAAAACTTAGACACACACACACACACACACACACACACACACACACACCTTTTAGGTTAGCCAACTTGACTGGAAAGCACATCTGTTTCATGAGGCTGAGATTCTCCTATGCAGGCAAGGGGAATTTTCAAAAGGCCACGGAGAATAAGATGACCTCTCTTGTCAGGTCATAGGTTTACTGGGGGTTGGTAGGAAGGTGTTGGTGTGCTGACACCTCAGGGGCTGAGTTAAATGTTTTACATGCAGTATCTAATCTAATTCACATAATAATCAATGTAGTAGGTGACTGGGCTGCTCTGTGACAAGGGTCTAGGCCATTAATATCGGAAGCAGCATGGCCGGAGCTTCTCAAATTCTACAGAGTGGGAGAGGCTCCCCCACCCAACCCCCAGTATCTGTATATATTCCTCAGAGAGAATATTTCTCTTTCTGAGGAGGGGAAGATAGGCTGTTGTTAACATCCTTTGGTAGCTGAAACTGATCTTATCTAAGCACTTTATACATAGGAGTGCTCTTCATGGAAGAGTTCCTCCCTGGGCTGGCTCTCTGTTTAATTCTAACTTCTGGAAGTTTGAAAGGCTGGTAGAGGTCATATATTTAGAATCAGAGACCCCACACTTCCTCTAGCTTCTCTAAGACAAAGCAGCCTCCATTTTATCAGTTAATTAAAAACTAGGGCGGGCTACCCAAGCATCTCAGTTGGCTAGCATTTTAAATGAATGAAGGTAAGATATCATTTAAAAGACTGCTGGGAAAAAAAATACACCAATGCTGAGCAAAGAAAATGTCAGAAGCTTTTCTTAATAGTAGCTCAATGGCAATAAAAGTAAAACCCAAAATATGTTAATAGTCTTAGCACAGGGATGCTCCAGGTTATGACTTGCATAAACAAGTGTCTAAAGTTCACCCATAAAAGTAATGTTAATGGGGGATCAAGAGGTCACAGATTCATTTCCTGGCACCCACATGGTGGCTCACTGTCACCAGGGACTCCAGTTCCAGAGGGTCTAACACCTTCTTCTCCTTTCTGGGCACCATCATGCACATGGTGCGCATAAATACATAAAGGTAAAAATGCACACAAATGAAATAAATAACAAATAAATGTTTGAAACATAATACTAACAAGGATTTTTTGAATAACATGAACAATTGCTCAAGGTTTCATACTGAATATAGTTTGCAATATGTAAAAGAATTTGAGAGGCATCTGGGATTTTTATATTGTTGCAGTAGCAGAAACTGTTTGCATCTAAGTTGTGAGATGTTAGGTGTGTTCCTTCATGTCTCAGAGCACTAAGGAGGAAAAAAAATATATAGCAAAATTTTGTATTAGTACCACATATTGTGTACAATCAGAGAAAAACCTTTTTTTTTAAAAAAAAAAAAGATGACCCCACTGCATTGAAACATTTCTCGCAATGAAATAACTACTTTGTGATTTGTATGCATTTGGCGATCTATAGAAGTGGTTACCACGCCTTCTCTATAGGCTCTCGTCACACCTATCTTAGACCTTGCACACTAGGTGACAAAATTAAGCACATGCAGTAGATTTTATAGTAAGGAAAAAAACCCTACATATTTAGGACATTCAAAATGTAAAACTGATAACTGAGCATCTGTACGCCATTTCTCCTAATAAAATTGCTGGGAGTATTTGTACATATGTGTACTAACATTGTACTTAATTTGGGTTCAAAGTAAGAGGTTCCTGCTGTGAGAAATTATTGTTATTTGTTCACCTGTGAATGCTGACCCACAGCGAACTTTTACTTCTTACATCTTTGGAGGTAGCTCTTCACACTTTGGGGACACATGACAAAAGGGATGTTGCCACTGTATCATTGTAATTTGTGGGGTACTAGCAGTGAAGAACACCTATAGTTGGGCCTCAATTGCAACTATAGACTAGGCTTCTGTAATGCAGAAGTCTACCCCCAGACAGCATGTCATCAGTGGCATAAATCAACAAAACTTTAGTGAAGAAACAGCAATCTGCCAATTTCAAATATATTTTTTTCAGGAATCCAAATTATTATTCCATTTTTGACGTTTGGTTAACTTAAAAGTATAGCTTCTGGGAGAGTTATACTAATTTCCTTATTCACTTTTTTTGGTTTAGTAATTTTTTATTTTATATGCATGAATGTTTCACCTACATGTTTATATATGTACCATATGAGTAGCTGGTACCCAGAGAGGCCACAAAAAGTTGCCAGATACACTGGAACTGGAGTTATGGATACTTGTGAACCACCATATGGGTTCTGATAATGTAACCAGGTTTTCTGTAAGAGATCCATCAAGACATCTCTTT
The DNA here is from genome assembly GCF_947179515.1 of Apodemus sylvaticus. Lineage (NCBI taxonomy): Eukaryota > Metazoa > Chordata > Mammalia > Rodentia > Muridae > Apodemus > Apodemus sylvaticus. The sequence goes on along the minus strand of NC_067481.1, from coordinate 88,815,706 downwards.
CTATCTCAAAGAATCCATTTTCTTTAAGGGTGTGGTACCTGGGGACGTGTCCATACTATACTCCAGTGGATGGTGCCAGAAGGATCTGGATGTGACAAATTAAGCGTTGATGGGCTAGTAGATAAATCAAGGGTCATGAAGTTGGAAGGGAGCAGAGTGGCAGGGGTCGATCTAGGAAGGAGTTAAAAGGAGTTCTCTGCGAATATGGTCAAATACAGTGTGTGAAATTTGCAAAGAATTATTAATAAAATATTTTTAAAGTTTAGTAGTTCAAAACAAAATCTTGTTAACAAGGGGCTTAGTTATCCACCCTCAAGGTGTTAGACCCAAATGTACACATACAAATAACACTAAATGGAGTCAGTAGTGCATGTGTGTGTATGTGTGTATGTGTGTGTGTATATATGTATGCATTTATGACAAAAGATAAGGTCATGAATTGAAGGAGGCACAGAAGGAAGTTGAGAGGAGAGAGGGAGGGTAGAAGTTTTAAAAATTAATATACATGTAACAAAGTCTCAAAATGGAAAATGTAAATAAAATATTTTTAATCAATGGTAACCTTATTTTGTACTAATTCACTATAAGATAATAGTGAGGGGACTTTAATCCAGGCCCTGATCAAGAAGTAGGCACACATCCTCTATAAACTTCACGTAGCAATAATCTCATCACATGTGATACTCATCTACCTTTTCAGAAATCTAAAATACCTTTATGCAAAATAACATTTCTCATTTCTCTATGACTGATTAAAGAGTATACACAACCAGACACTAAAAAATATTGAAGAATCCTTTCAAGAAAATGCTTCATAGGATCAAAGGGAAAAAAGAACAACAAATTTTGTTGTCCAAAATCTATTACATCTTTCAGACCTGTGCCTATTTTCTATAGAGATTCCAGGTGGTTGGGCATCATACTAAAACACTCACATTATAATACCTTTTTTTTTTTAAAGGGATAGGATCAATAGTTCAGAATCTTCCAAAGAAAATACTGAGTTGGTTCAGTTGCTTTTACACATCTTGTGTTTGTGCTGGTTTATTCTCTACGGAGTGGTTCTTTTTGACCTTAGCAAGAACACCAAACACATTTTAAAGATTTGGTCAAAGTGTTCAGTAGGAAAATGAGGATGGTACAGAAAAACTGTAAGGAGCAGGGATGTCTTTTGTATCAGGCTCAGGGCTTTGGCCACATCCTTGAAGCAATGTCCCTCCCAAAGTGAAGATTCTGATTCTGGCATGTTTGAATCCCTGCCTTTGTTGAGAAGCAAATGGGTCATTAGATCCAGTATTCACCGTGTCTAGACCATCCAAACAGTCTGTTTCACAGTTAAGTAAGTTTCCTATTAAGGCACAGCATCTTAAGCCTGAAATATTTCTACAAGCAAGAATGTAGACAGACAACTGAGAATTCAGAAACCACTTTACAGCCACTGTTCCAAAAAGCAGAACATTCTAGATCTTCTTCTGTAAAGATTTACTTACATAATCCTATTTGCCTCGTTATGGGATGTAATTTTCTTCATCAAAGGGACAATAGTTTGAGAATGAATTTTGTACCTGACACAGGGGTCGACATAAATTCCAGACCAAACAATGGATCAATCTCATTGTGAGCAGCCATTTATGTGAATCATGACATGGATATAAGGGAAGTGACAGTCAGCTAAGAGAGCATGAGGAAAACCTTGGGTTGGCATATAGCAAGCATAAGTGACAGCTTGTGAAGTGGTCCATGTCCCTGCTCAATGGGAACAGGGACTGAACATGAACACATCGGAACCTTTATAAGAAAGCTTACTTAAAATTATCATTTATTTTGTGTTTGGCTATAATTTCCTGCATATATGTCTCTGTAGTACAAGCATGCCTGATGCCTGCAGAGGCTAAAAGAAGACATCGAGTCCCCAAGAACTAGAGTTACAGATGAACCAACATGTGGGCACTGGGAATTGAACCTGTGTCCTCTTAACTCAATACTCTTAACCATTGAACCATCTCTGCAGCCTCCCTCAGTAATATTTGGAAACAGTTCATCACATTCCTTGGCTTATTTAGAGTATCAACTGTTTCAGGCGATTTGATAACCTGAAGATTCTTGTACTATCCTGGTTTATTGACTTACAATCACTATAGTGAGTTCAGATCTCGGCCTTTGAAGCCACATGACATCTTTATATTAAACCCTTTTAATGGACTGCTTCTTTGGTCCATGCTTCCTCTCTTGAGAACTATGAATAAATCTTCACTCACTGCAACTAATATTTCAACAATCTGTATGGTCCAGAATTTCATTTCAAGGAAAGGGATTTATAATCCAGGCTCAAAAAGAGTCACAGTGAAGAAATTCTGGATAGTGACCAGCATAAGGCAGAGAATGAAGCCACATAGCAGTAAGTCTGAGATGCTATGAAAAACTGAATAGTCACCAAAGAAACTTGATGTTTATGTAGAAAGAAGACCTCCCCTTTGAGATGTTAACACCTGCTTTTATAAAGATCATTGTCTTGGTAAAAATGGTTTCTATTCCAAATTATGTATTCACTTTTAATCTAGCAGGTTTGAAGGCAAATAATGTTTCTAAAAAGTAATCTAAGAATCATGCATATCCCAATAATATGGAGGTAAACGCGAATGTTCTTTGATTCTCAATTCTCAGACTCTCAATCTGTTCTGGGCGCTTCCTCACGAATTTCTGGTATAGGTAGTTTGATATAGGAGAATCCTGAATTTTCTATATTTATGTGTAAGTGGGTCAAACTGGTAATGCATAAAGCATGTGCTTCATACACTATCCCCAATTTGCGCACAATTAAATTGAGTGGTGTAGGAGCTAAGAAAAATGCAACATAAAAATAATTCATACTTCTGATTGTTCTCGTGTAAAAGATGAGCCACGATAGGTGACAGGTTTACCTGAGTCTGAGGCAGTTTGGGAGTCAACATTTTAGTTGTGTGGAGTACACAATTCATGTGACCTTACCAAATCCATACACACTTATTTCTAACATATCATTCAATTACATACTGGCATTGTCAGTATCATATCCACCTATAAAATTTGTATTCCTGATGATGTGTCTTTATGTACATATGGAAATAATTTACATTTATACTTATTTTAACTATTGCACGTTAAATAAAATAATGGATATCAAGTAATTCATATTGTACCTGCCTTTGGTTAGTTGGTATAAGAGATAGAGGAAAGAAAATTAAAAATAAGAAAGCAAACGTTCAAGAAGTTGAGAAAGTACAAGAAAGAAAATTAAGAATTCCGTCTTAGGGTTTCTATTGCTGTCATAAAACACCATGACCTGAAGCAACTTGGAAAGGAAAGGGCCCGTTTCACTCGTACTTCACATTGCAGTTCATAACTGAAAAGTCAGAGCAAAACGTCAAGCAGGGTGGGAACCTGGAGGCAGAAGCTGACGCAGAAGCCACGGAGGGATCCTTCTTGTTGGCTTTCTCCCCATGGCTTGCTCAACCTGCTTTCTTACAGCACCCAGGACCATCGTTCCAGAGTTGGGACCACTCACAGTGAGCTGGACCCTTCCACATCAATCAAGAAAATGCACCACAGGTTTGCCTTCAGGTTAATTCCATGGGAGCATTTTGTCAACTGAGGTTCCCTTTTCCAGAATGACTTTAGCCTCTATCAAGTTGGTATAAAACTTGCCAACACAACTTGTAAAACAAAACTGAGAAGGGAAGAGAAAAAAACAAGAGAAAAGGGGATTTCGTCCATGCATCTTCAGGAGCTTTGCTCTGTCATAGTTTGCCTTTGTTTTGATGCTGTGTAGTGTGGTCGCCATGGTGGCCACTCTATGACTGAGTTACACTAAGCATAACATGGAGACACCACAGAAAGGTTATTAGTATTTCTTCCCAAGTCTGAAAATGCCAAGCTCTGTCAGTCTGGTGGGTGCTGATAGGAACCCCATTTCCCATTATAATACGTTAATGAAGGGAAACAATGTATAGTCTACTAGGGGAAAACCCAGTATGATCAGAGCCTAGGGTCTACACAGTTTCCTACATTTCCGGCCTCATTAAAATATGCAGATTGTATCATTAAGAAACAGTTGCCTGGCAGAGATTTCTCCTGGAGTCCAGTTATAGGCACATATTTGGCAGTTTTCATTACAGTAAGTTAACACACTGCTCTAGTCTATGTTAGAAACAACTGAAAAAATTAAGGAAGAGAAGCAAATTTTATCATCTATGTTTTCATTTGGGGGTTATTTTACTATACCCCAAAGGTATGATTCTGTTTAAAACTTAAAAAGAAGGGCCAGTTATGTGTGTTTTGTGCTTCTTATAATACACAAAATCCTCATATGGAAACTCCGTGTCTTCTCTCAGAATTCCTCTTCCAGTGTGTAAACATGACAGCATATATAATGTAATAACATACTTTATGCTTGAGTTTAATTCAGGTATGTGTCGTTAACCCTATCTGGATCTAGTATAATCATGGGCCTTGGAAAAAACCCACTATCACTACTTTGAAAGACCAGAGGATTCCTTACTTCTGTCAAATCTAATCCTTTACCTACAGGTAAGTCTAGCTATCACCCCTCATCAAAGGAGACATTCATTGCAGCTAATGAAGATCACCCCAGAAAACTACAGGAGGGCACAGTGATAAACAGATCACAGGGAGCCCAGGACCAATAGATATATCTACATCACAGCTTCTGCATCTTTAGCTCAGGGAAAATCATGAAAAGGGACTCGGAAAGAGTATAGGAATCAGAATACCAGGAAATGTGCTGTGAGACAGCCTCTTCTAGAAATGGCTATCCAAACAACACTGGAACAATGACATTATCATCATTATTGAAGAGTAACAATATAAATGCTAATGAAGAAGGAAGAAAATTTCACAAGGTCCAACTCTTAGGCAAAGAAAGATAGGCAACTAAAGATTACTGGGAGAAAGGGAATTGTCCTCTCCTAGAAATGACCTGCCTTATTGTTTATCCGTTGCTGAGTGGTCATCCCTGAAGCCATTTATTTGCTTTTTGCATTCAAGTGCACAGGGAGGGAAGAATATTTTCAACAAGGATTTAAGAGCAAGTCTTAACAGCAAAACTTAACAGCAGAACCCCGTCAACGAACACTTCTGACATGAAGGCCTACCTTAAGAAAACTGATAACTGCACTGGAATCTGGAATGATAAAAAAGTCATTGGGTTATCAAAATAGTTCACAAAACCTAAGATTGGGTAGTTATTAATGCTAAAAATATACAAAATATGTCAGTATTGTTGTCATATACAAATATAATTAAATTTGGTTTTCTGTAGCATCTAAATATAATCCAAGATCCCAGAATATTTATGAGGTCAGAACTGTTTTCATAAAGTTGGTAAATTATCATCCTTTTCATTGTACTGACATTTGCACTGATGGGCCAAAGCAGTGTTCTCTGGCAGAAGCTGAGACCTTCTTTCTGAAAACCATTGGTATTCACAGAGGTTTTCTCCAGCATTTACTCACTTTCAAAACAAATGCTAATCTGAGCCCCCAAATACTCAAACCATTCTTGAATCAAAAATAAAAAGGCATTATCAATTTAATTAAATCTTGACCTCTGATATATCTTAAAAAATATGCAATAGGGGGTGATGGGAAGTAGAAAGCCGTATTCTCGGTCTAGAAAAACACGCAGAGGCCTTGTTTTGTAGAAAAGCAGTTGTGCATTTGGGTTGTGAGCTGAGCCGTTCCATTTTCATGGAGTATTATTTTTACTTTAAACATTCAAAGACAATTATGGCCATTTAGACTTGAGTATTTAACAGGCATTCTCTGTGAAATAAATGAAGCAACTTAGCCACTTGAAGAAATCAACCATATGGCTGTATTATTGTCAATGGTCAAATTCAAGCTTTGGAGCAAAAATTAGTATTGTGCAAAACTTAGATTTACCATCAGGAGCACAACAGCTTTCTGAAACATCAGAACTTTTCTGATGAGCTTGATGGTAATATTTGTAAATGTGAGAGAGGTTTTTTTTCTTTGAGATTTTATAATGAAATGTGTCAACATGTGGGAGATTCACATATCTCAGGAGCTACTTATTTTTCAAGGAGCTGTGGTCTGTGTCACAAGATTCTGCTTAAGGGAAAAAGACCTCTGCAATGGCAAGAAATGTGAATGGATTTTCCAATTCCAATAAAAAGTTATGACAATGTCAATTGTCTTTATGAAACTTGCACTTGTTAGCTTTATGTATTTCCAAGTAAGGATGTTCTCAATCATGAGAAATGACTGTTCTCCATGCTTTCTCTCCATGTGTTCTCTACTTAACTGGTGAAGTCTAAGTCCTATGCATACCTCAACCAAAGTAATAAACTGATATTAAAATACACCCAGCAAGAATAAGATAAAGCAATGGTATGCTTCTCCCTAAACACTTTAGAAAATATTTAGTGCCTATATATTTTTTCAAAATGATATATTATTGTGAAATGGATCTCATATTACTACTTTAGAGTAACTATTTTTTTTTTTAGGATGTCAGACTAGCCTTGATCTTGAATTTCTGATTCTCCTACTGCTACTTCCCACATGCTAGAGCCTGTTACTAGTTATAACTACTCTCTTGACAAGTCTCTGTTTTTAGTTTTAGTACCCTGAATGTTAGTAAATATAATGTACATTAAGAAAGTCTCCTTGGGTCAATTTATTTTAAAAACATGTCTTCCAACTTTAATTTTAAGAAATACTATTCTAGGGAGAAGCAATATTTTTTTTTTGCTGTGTATTTAATTTTTTAGGAGTATCAGTAAATTGAAAAATTTTAAGTTGTTATTTGCATTAAGCATATTTCCACATATACCTAAGAATAAGTTAAATCCTTCTTAAAGGCTACGCACTTCTGTGTTTTGATTTCCAGTATTTACAATGCTTGCAAATAAGCATGTCAATGGAAATTTTAAGTATCACTCAAGAAAGCAACATAATAACTATTTACTCTTGAAATAAACATTTGCCTCTTGTACACATGTAAAAAGTTAATAGTCTTAATGGGTTCCTTGCAATAAAGTTGACTAGGCATAAGAGTTACTGAACAACTGTGTTCCAAAGCCATCAGACTGCAGTAGGGATGAGACCCTGACACCCGCCATGAGCCAAACCATCAACATGGGATAGAAATATAAAATCCAACTCAGGTGTCTCATAAGATCTTGTTTCAGCTTGAACAAATATGTCCACAACATCCTATCCAACTCCACAAATAATGACAGTTTAGCCCTTGAGTATTTTATCTAGGTATTTAAAATTTACCATTACAGATTTGTAAGAAAAGGCTTTATTATTTTAAAATGTTCACCATTTGGTCAGCAAAGAAAGGTCTTCTTTTAAAACCATTTTATTATACCCAGGATAGATGAAAAAAATTTACTGAAGAAAAGAAAATTGAGAATTAGATCATCTGAGAACATGCTCATACCTGCAGTTAGCAAGCATATGATCTGGCATTAGGAGCCAAGAGCATTACAGTACCACGGGTCTCCCCACCTATGGATGCGCACTACCGTTTCCTAGCATCCTGGGTCACTCACACAGATCCTGGTCATTAAATTCTCATATTAACCCATCAATGCGCTGGCTTCTCTCCACAATCATTTGAACGTCAGTGGAACATACGCAAGTCATTGATTACTTTCAGAGTACTTTAATTTCTACTCCCCTGCCTGTCACAATCTGCAATGATATGTGTGTGGTGTTTTTTTTTAAAATCTAATAAATAATATATAAGCACTTATAACTGCCTATAAAATCAGATTGGGAATGGGTATCCATTCTCTTTAAAGACTTATCCCTGTAATGGTCCCTTTAAAAGTATACTCCAGAGACATTTTTAAATGTTTCGTAAATGTTTAAGGTAGAGAGGCCAGCAGAGGGGTGAGGTGCTAAGGTTCTTGCAGCCAAGCCTAACCAATTGAATTTGCTCCCCAAGTCCAACATGTAAGAAGTTGAAGACCAGTGCCTGCAATTGGTCCTCTGACTTGTACGCAAGCACATAGGTGTTATGTGTGCACAGACTCGGGTCCTCACCAGTGTGCTCATGTAAGAAAGAGATAAGTGTACATTTTAAGTCATAATGAAATAGAAAATGAACTTTATCTTGTTCTTAGCTCTTTAAAGAAATTGATATATATTTCAAACTAGTAACATGCATTAAAGGACCAGGTTCTATGAGAATATCATATCTGGGATTAAATTAGTTACTTCTCCCTATATGCAACTTTGTATCCTTAACAGAAATAACAGCAACAATAATAGTAATTATGTCCAGTAAATACCATGGATGGGTGGTCACTGATAACTTGGTAATATGGAAAACCCAGGTAGTAGCTCATGTACAGAGGAAAACCCATGTACTTACACAGCTCAAAATTAATCACGTAAAAATTAAAGACACTGTGGGAGGACAAAAGAACTATAAAGATGTGGGGAAATGGCAAATATTAACACACATATCAGCCTTTATCATCTGAGAAGTGAAACAGCAGTTGCTGGATTACTTCTTATTTATTTATTTTTTTTAAGTTATAGTATTTGTTTTTAGTCTTCAATTCCCACCCCAATTTGTTTATTGTCCAGTGGGGACCTAGAACAGTTATTACATTCCTCAAGGTCATGCAGAAAGTCACATTGTTCTTTAGAAAGGGGCTTATATATTACTGCAACCCAGCTAGGTCCTATTGCTTCCTGCAGTGAATGGGCCCATGTGGAATGAAAGACCGCTCTTAAGCAAATTCCAATTATGGTTTATTAACTTCACACGTAGCATTTATCTTGCAGTTTCCAAAAATAGTGGAACCAATTAAACTGTCTGTTTAGCAAGAAGGTTTTTTTTAACTTTTAATTTTTCTTAAGATAAAGTCTTTATAAAAAAGATAAATGGAACCATACAGATATGAAGAAATGGGGAGGGGGGAAGGTTCCACTTTCCAGCTTCTAACCCATCTCCTTTCAAAGCCAAGGCAAGTCCTTTTGTGTCTCCCAACTGAATGTCTAACATCTTCAGTCAAGCAGACACGCCCATTTTAGCCTGATGGATTCTAGTGAAAATTAGTTATTTTGGACAGTAGCTAATTTGAAATAAAAGCCCAACAAATTCTAGGGTTCTATCTGCTGTCAAAACAAGATTAAACAACCACAGGAAGACAAATAGTGCATTTGTAAGAGGAGGCTTAAGGACAGTATTTTACTTTACACTTAAAATGCCATCTATAATTTCTAATCAGAGAGGTAAAAGGGAGCCTTCAATTGATGAAAATCCCTGGGGAACAAACATTGGCAATCTTCATTTCTCTGAAAAAAAAAACCTCATATCCAAATGAGGGCCACAGATGGTTAGAAAAAGAAATTTCATGCAGGAGATCCATGTTTTTTTTTTTTTTAAAGAGGTTGAGAAATACTTGTTCTGGAAAATAATAATAAAATAATCATCATCATCATCATCATCATCATCATCACTGATACCCTGGATTTAGCTGGATTATCAATATCCATAAACCACAGATGATTTAAAGAACAAGAGATAGGTGAACAAATGGTGTATCTTCAGTTAGTGTACCTGTAATGGAATAGTACTCTGAAGGAAGAAAGCCTGGAAATGAATAAGTAGAGAGCCTTTGCTTCACACACATGGTAGTCCTCCGTCTGCAGCCTCTCGACACTTCATCTAGTTCCTATATAACTATCCTGTGAAGTTTTGAATTGGAGATTACTTTCTCTTCCTCTACATTTCCAACGTAAAATCTTTCCACTCTTTTTTTTTTTTTTTTGCTACTGTTTTCTTTCTGTTGAGTCGATCCTCATGTACCGACCTGTCCAGCAAGAGCTGTGGGGATGCCAGAAGACACGTTCGTGCTATATAAAAGGCCACTCCTTTCTAGCCACTGTGAATGGCAATCATTGGACATGTTAGAAGGTAATAACTACCTTTGAATAATACACTTATTAATATCTTATTATGTTTACCATTGTTCAGAACTGAATTCTTATTTTTCAACATCAGTATAGCTGATTACACTTGAATGCTTACACAATGCACATAACTTTAATGCCTCCTTCTCTCTTGCCATAGTTTTACTTTTAATTAAAATTGTGTGTGTTTTTTGTGTGGGTATGTGCATGTGAATGCAGGTGTCTATAAAGGCTAGATGAGTGTGCTGAGTCCCTTAGGGATGGAATTACAGGTGCCTATGAGCAAGCCTGGATCCTCTGAAAGAATATTATATACTCTTAACCTCTGAGTCATCTCTCTGGGGCCCCATGTTTTTCTTTTTTCTTTTCATTTTAAATTTTATTTTACCTTAGAAAGGTACTGTTGATTCCCTTCTCACTTTGTTATATACTCAATAACAGTCCAACAACAACAAAACAAACAAACAAACAAACAAACAAATGTTAGCCCTTACCCAAAGGGAAACAATAGGATTGTACTCCTAATGCAAACAAACAAATGCTAGCCCTTTACCTAAATGGAAAAAATTAAAACAAAACAGGATCATATTCCTAAGTCTACATTGTGAGATTCTCAGCCTCTCACTTGATGCAACACAGGAAAGATGAATTCTCACACGCACACAGAAATGGGAAGCTAGATCCTGCTGTGAGGTGCTAACCCCTTCACAAGAAGGACCACATACTTTCTGAGCTATGCAATTTATTTTTTAAGAGAAGCCAGAGTCTTGTCAAGCCTTAAACTCCTCCATTAATTGGCAGATGAGTAAACTTGAGAATTAGGGATTTTAGTGGACACATTCAAAAATGCCCAGCTCTTTTTGAAGATGAAGATTCTAGCTAATTCAGCAGTTGCCCTTTATCAAATTTCTTCAACTAACATGCATGATACTCCTGTCAGTTGCTTGCTTCAGGGTTCTTGATTCATTTTTTTTTAATTAATCGTTTTTCTCCAGAGTCTTCTTTGCAAGTGAAAATGGATATAGAACTTGAGCTATTTATTGCCTTGTGTTCCCACTGTGAGTCGAGGAATATTCCCAATGCCGTGTTTTTCAGATTACTGAGAAAAGGCCCCTCTACTGAGTTAGCTATGCCAGCCTGAACCATGCCACCCTCCTAAAGCACATACTGATCTCATCATTCAGAAGATGATTTTGAAACTTATGTTTAGCAAATAAAAATGTTCAGTAATTTGAAAAATAAATAAAAACCTCAATCAAATCAATTTTAAGGAAAATAGCTCTCCCTCAACAAAGAAAAAAACATTGGATGTATAATCACAGAGCTCTGGATGTACCTTGTTTGAAAATTTCAGAGTCATGTGAGAATTTCAAGACTCTACTGACACTTTAGGAAGTATAACACCAGTCTCTAAATGCATTGTAACTATATAAAATAAACAATTATGCTGGTCAGTACAGACAAGTGTAATTCCCGTGCTTAAGATCTGGCAATGAAGTTTATTATCATTACCTCATTACCTGCTACAAAATATTTCATTACTGATAGATTAAAGTTCCATCACTGGTAGGAAACTAGGTGTTCACTTGGTTCTATCCCATGTTGAAAGTGTTAGATTCAGAAATGACTGACAGAAGCAATCTCTGTTTTATACACACACACACACACACACACACACACACGCATACATATATATACACATAAATATACATATACATTACACTATATGTTATATATAAAACATTACATATATGTTATATATAATGCTTAGTGATGATTGCAAAATATTTCAAAGGTATTTACTTAAAATTTTCTCAAACAGGTATTAGAAAATTTCCTATGTAGCAGAACACATGTAAGGTCCCAGGTACAATGGCCTCCATCTCAAATTTCCATCAGTTACGGTTTCCTTGAGTCATGTATGTTTATGTGGATCTAAAACATCTTGATTTCGTACCTAAATAATACAAGCTTTCAGCTGGTAATAAAAATGCACTATGTATAAAAAATGTAAAAGGCCAAGAATGAAATAAAAACTTAACTGGTAATCTAAAAAAATAATTCCAAATGCAATTTCTTAATGACCAACGACTCATATAATAGAACACTTGTAACACAGAAGTCTTGTATGCACTTTCAAAACCATGGCTCTAATTAAAATGTTACACACAATAACAAATATTCTAGGAGATGTCAGAAAAAGCCCAAACTGACTGCAATACATACACAGAGTTGCGCTTGACATATTGCCTTTAAGCCTCAAATTTAGAAAATCTATTTATAAGATTAATTGAATCTTTACTTAGGAAAATAACAAGTGCTTATCATAATCAAAATATAATTAAAAACAAATGGTCTTACATAGTCTCTTTATATCATAGTGTATAAAATGTCATTTCTGCATAGAAAAATTATGTTTTTCAAGTCACCATCAAACTTGTTTATTAAAACGTAATTACACAAACATAAAAATGTGTGTTTTGATGCAGCGTTAAGACTAATTCCTGCTTTGATGAGTACTCAGTCTATCATCCAAATTTCAGATTTAAATAAAAAAGAAATCTAACAACTTCTACTTTTATCTGACTTGAGATTAAACTTTTCTCACAAAGTATATGAGAGAATAATTTGATTAAGATTTAAAGATTAAAATTTAAAGAGTCACATTTAATATAGAATAACAAAGCGAGAGAAATAACAGTTGCTTTGCATATCATTTAGCAGACAGAGATTTTTGTGTTTATGAGTAACATTATTCAGAATAGAAAAAGTAGCCAGCCATGGAGGAACATGCCTTGAATTCCAGCATGTGGGAGACAGAGGCTCGCACATCACTGTGTGTCCGAGACTAGCCTGGTCTACATAGTGAGCGCCAGGATAGCCAGGGCTCCCATCTTGAGATCCTGTTTAAAGAAATCAAAGACAACAGCAAAAACAAAAACACCCAACAAAAGTCAGTCATAGAACATTTAACTGAGCACCAGAGAAGTGGTTTTTTTAATCATAAAAACAAGCAATCAGTTACAATTTTTAAGGAAACTTTTCAGTCTTTGCTTGTGTATCTTAAATCTTAAGACTGCTGAATTCTTTTGACTACTATATGCAGAAAACTGGGATATATAGATAACATACTTCATTTGCGAGTCAGTGACTCACTGTCCCCTTTCCTATAAGTTGTGTAACTTGGAAGGCGATATCAAAGAAGTAAAAATCTGTATTTGATGGTGGTTTCCATTAGAAAGAAACAAATGTTATATATTTTAGAAACATAGTCAAACATAACTTTACCTGGTGATTTTCTGACTTCTGCAGGACTCAAGTCTCTTCTGTGAGTGATGAGAGCCAAAAACTGATGCAGTTATGAGACAACTCTCAACGCTATCAATAGATACAGCTTCTCAGTATCTCACTGAATGTTTCCCCGTATGTGATGCATACAAGGACTTTAGACTGTCCTGTTCTTTTAATACTTTCTGCTTATTTCTGACACTCACAAACAAGTTCTCTGGCATTGCAAAGTAGGACGTTTTAACTGTGGAAAGTATCAAACATCTAGAAAACCTCTTTGTACTCAAGAGGAATATTCTGCTGGTAAAATCATGCTCTAGTCAAACAGGAAGACAATCGGTACCAGGTTGTGGGGTTTACTTCTGATCAAGTTTCTGGTGAATTTTGTTACCCCACAAATATAAGATTTGACAAAACACTCAATCATCTATAAAGTGGCTGTCTAAGTGCCATAGAACACATCTAAGTCATGTCGGGCCTGAAGAATAGACTAACACATAAAATTTTATTAGCGCTGCTGATTCCGTATCATGGTGTTGTATAAAGACTTCTCTTTTCTGCATCGTAATCCCAGCCTTTACACTGCAGCAAATATGAAAATGAGCAAAGAACTGCCTCTGAAGTCATAACATTTAGGACAGGTTCTTTGGAGCAAAGTTTAGATATCACATTTGAAGATGTCTCTGAAAACACATAGGCTCAGTCCTTGCCACCAGCCACACAGGGCTGTTGTGATCAAAGCACACTGTGTATGTATTTAGAACTGTCAGAATAAAATACACTTTCATGCAATAAAAATACACCGATGATGGTTTTGGAGAGCTCTTGCGAATGCTTCATTTTCTCATAAAAATTATACATTATTTGACCTTTATTATTTATTTATTTATTGTATTTTCAATTTTGTTTTACTTAAGGCAAGCATCACTTAGAGATACATTTTTGAGCTTGTCATTGATTTTAAAATCAGGACTTCTTTTTCTGGGTGATACCTACTTCATTGTATGATGTCTATCTTCATTACACTGTGGACTTGGACAAAAGTAGCGAAAGACTCTAATTCTAAAGCATTTTTTTTTCAAGCAACTGTATTTGAGGCCTCCCTAATACCATCTATAAAGGCTGCTTAGATGTCAACCACAATTGAAAATCTGTAATCTAAACTAGAATCTGGATGAAGCAGAAGATATATGTTCCCATAAGAGCAACTGGAGTATACGTTGAAGAAATTATTTTCCATCAATGTATTCCGAGTCAATATATTTATAAATGAACTCATTGATAGATGTTCAGTAACAAAATAAATTTAGTTATCAGAGAAAATATGTCCTTTGAAAGACCTTTCTTATGGTAGGAAATAACCATGTGTATTAATATAATAGACAAGGAATAGGAAAGGACAGAATGATGGAACATGTCACATCATGCATACATTCATGTAGAGTTCTACCTGCATTAATTCAATTTATTCTGTTCTATTAGGGATTTTGGACGCTGTCAGATATGAGGTTGGAAATGAACATGATCTATCCTCTCAAACCCAAAAGAACTTAAGATGGTGTGGCTGGGCTCTCTTGACACAAATAGAGAAAATGGCCCCTAGGTACCACAAAGATCTGTGGTAGAGAAATGAGGTGTCAACAGTGAAATACCAAACTCTCATTGGAGGCCCATGAAAAGGTAACAGTGCTGGCAAATGCCAAATTTCTCTTTTCTTTAAAGGTAAATGAACCATTTCAATGTCTAAAGAGTAGAAAAGGTAGCCGTATTGGGAGGGTCTCACCAGAAAGCAATCACCATTAGACCTTTCTGAAGAGAGGTCACATTTAGATCATTGTCATGAAGAACTAGAGTGGTGATTTAGTCACACACCACAGCCACTCATGGATTTAAGGATAAAGCAGTTACTTTTAAATCCCAACTCTGTCATCCAGCACCAAAGTGATTGCGGGCCTGTTCCTTATCCAGAGGGAACTTCATGTGTCAGATAAGAAGCACACTGAATTCATATTTACAGATTGGCTCTGAAGCATGACTGACATCATCATATTGGGGCTGGGGGTGGGGGTGGGGTGGGGGGCACACTCAAGTTGAACCAGGGGCTCAGCTTTTTCTTACATCACTCCTGATACCACTGGACAGCATGGAAGGAAAGGGAGAGAGAGAGAGAGAGAGAGAGAGAGAGAGAGAGAGAGAGAGAGAGAGCTGCTTTATTGGATTATTATAATGAGTAAAACAAGTTCTGTGTTCTTGGAATTACCTTACCTCTCACAGTCTGAGCAACCCAGCTACATGAAAGGAGTCCTACAAAGCTCTTAACTAGTTACACAAGAAAAGATCCACCTGGCCGCTTAGTATGAGCATGCACAAAACCTCAGATTATTATATTACTTGGCATCACAAACCACTCCAACAATATCAGATTATCCAAATCTGAGTGACATACAGAATATTTTATTTTGGAGGGGGCAGAGGGATTAAGTCCCTTCCCATGATAATCATATCGCTGTGGCATGGTGAAGCTGAGAAAGTATACTGGAGATGTTATGGATCATAAATTAAATACAACTGTATACTCTACATACTGATTTTCAAAAGAAAATCTGAATACTTCAGCATATTTCTGGTAAACACATGGTTATGTGCCTTTTCTCGCACAGAATTTTCTCGCACAGAAATGAGCCTCTTGTTAATACTAATAAATATCTGAAAGCTGAAACAAGATCCTACGATTTTCGCAATGACAATTGGTTACTGTCTCCGTGTAGTGAAGGGCCAGTGTTGGGCATCTGGTCCCGACAGAGAAGACTCAGAAATGTTTAGGTCAATTCGCCCAAATGGGCCTATTTGTGACTCTTCACGCTTTATGTTGTTAATATTAAGAATGCATGTAATTCAGGGGCTTCCATAAGTGATGTTGGATAACAAGGAACCTAAAGCACATATGCCTAAATGGTCCTCAGGATTCTGGCTCACATCAGCAATTCATCATTAAGGGATTTTGCTTTTCTCTCCCTTCCTGCTATAAAAGCTGTGTACCTAGATAGATGATTAGATTACAGCAGATGTTAACTTTTTTATTACTCTAGTGTAGACAGAGAATTCATACTTGTCGAAGAATTGCTAGTCAGTAAATGTGGGGCTGAAGATGGCATCAGGGTTTAATTCATTAGCATTGCATTTTCCCTTTATGGGAAGGGAATCCAAGTAAAGAAAACAGTGTTCATCTCTGAGGTGCCTTTTCTTTAACTCACACGCACTTTTCTTCCAGATTGAAACTCTTCACCTCTCTATGATGAGACGCAAACCTTTCAAGAAAGAACAGTTCTCTGACTCAGCAGTTGAATCAGCTGCATGAGATAAACATGAAGAATGATCACATGTCATGTTGAGTTCCATTGTCCTCTCCTGACAGTAGTGTTTCCCTTGCTACAGAGCTGGGTTTTTGTTCGTTTGTCTGTTGTTTTTGTTGTTTTTGATGTTTTCTCCTAAATTCAGGCTTCAGGGAGATTCAAATGTCAGGGTCTCATTCTTACCATCAGAGTAAACGTTCTGGATTCACACTTGGTTTGCGTCTATGAAATGAAGCTCTTTGATCTTCTAATAACCGAGAAAGGGACAAAACAGCTAACGCTCTTGTGATGTGTAAATAAAACAAGTGTGGCATGCATCAAATGAAATGCCTTTTGAAATTCAACACCAACCTGCACATGTATGGCAGAGATCAGTTTGCATTGTGAGGTTGAGAAAGTTATTCGAGGGGATAATACTGATCAAGAGTGTTCTAATGTGCAACTGCAGATACTCCGCCATTTGCCAAAGTCATGACATTGGACTAATTTCTCTTTTTTCTTGTGCACATCTTCTGAGGAGATTAAAAATTTCACAATAGCAGTGCAAGGCTGACATGATCTGGGAGACTCATATGAAAAGGCATCAGAATGGTGCTTGTTCATGTTAGTTACTGTATCTATATCAAGGCACACATGATATAATTATAATCTGTGGTAGGAATAATACTGAGATAGAGAAGTAGTGTTCACTTTCCTGTATCCTAACACCCATGGCCTATAGATGCTGATGTAGAAAAAGTACGTTCTTATACATGTTCTGTTGCCCATATCAAGACTCCATGGGAGAGTTTTACCTTGTAATACCAATAAAGGAAAGAAAGCATCATATATCCTCTCCGTTGATACAAGTGTGCTCTGCGTGGAGATGCAGATGCATTAGATGATGGAGACTTCCCAAGGCCCACTGTATTTATTACTTAATTTCTCTACCCGATGATGTCTATCCCTGTATCCCTGTATGGGAGGAGTTGATGTATTTATGATTGTCTGTACATGTGAAATTGGTCTGTTAATTGGCTTTGCATGTTATTGCATCTGTCTCTGGAGAGTCCACTGTTTTTGAAGCTATCTAACTTGTTCCTGTCTCTTACAACAATTACGCTTTTCACAAGCCATTAATCTCTCACATCTGGTAAGCTTCAGTTAGTCTCATGTATACTACAAAACTCCACATGATCAATAGTCAGTGTCTGAAATTACCAGGAGTAATAATTTCTGTTATTATTCAGGTGAACTGAACAGACAAAACAGGCAGTAACAAAGTAAAATTATACTACCAGACAAAGATTAACTTATTCATTAGAGTAGTAATACATTTACTATTTTTTTTATCCACTTATTTCTGTGAAGTAGTATCAGGGCTTTGATGTAAGTGTCTCTGCTTAAGATATAATTAAGGTGTGTGCTTAAGATATAATTAAGGGGGAACACCCACTCTCCCATATTATATGACTTTGAATACAATCTTACTGGTTGCCCATCTATGTAGGTATGATAATGAGCCAACAGAACTCAGGATCACCTCTCTTGTAAACATTAAATAAACTACCTAAACCTCCTCTGAAAGGCTCTTTGCTGAAAGGTAACCTCAGCACTTTTAATAGATAAAGCAACTGCAGTTTATTTCAGAAGTGTGAAGTACATAAGTTACATAATCTGTAATTGATGGATTTGAAAACTAAATAGTCCTAAAACAAAGGGATTTCTCTAAAAACCTAGCTAAGGCAAAAGACATTCTCATTTACACACTTGGAACTCTGCAGAGTATTTTAAAGCACATTTGTTCAGTGGTATTCTGAAACTGACATTGTCTTTGTTGGTGTTCTACAGATGCGTTTATTTTTAGTTATACAGCCAAAACTCTCCAGTCCAATGAACTGTGCTGTCTGCAGTGTGTTCAGGAAGAGAGGGGGAAAAAGAAAAAGAAAAAAAAAGCATGCCTTGCCATTAGTTCTAAAAATATCTCTGACATGTCAGGGTCCTCATCTCTATGTTAAGAACTGTAGTGAGTTAGAGATATGATCTTGTGTCTTTTACACTCGGCATCTTCAGTGCAAAGGGAAATTCTAAAATGACCTTTTACGATTTTTAAATTAAACATACATCCAATTCAAAATCAAAAACCAAGTGTACTTATGATGAAGTTATTGCTGAAAAAAGTGGTGGGAGATGGCTTACATTTCCACTGTTCTTGGGAAATGAAAGTGATTTCACAGTGATGATAACTTACAAAAAAATCTATGGTGCAATGTATAATGCTATACATTAAAGATATAAGGTTAATATATTATGAAGTCATACCATTCATACAAGAGATACTGAATAGTATCTCTTGGAAGGCCATAGTGCTAAATTCCAGGCTAAATTTGACTCTAGATTCTTCAACATAGGATGAAGTTTCTTCAACATCTTCAATTTTGACACGACAGAATTTATATCCATGGCTCCTTTAATTTGAAATATTTGCACAGAAGTAGGACAGAGCTACATACTCCCTCTTCTATTTTTCTTGCTTCCTGATATGACAGAAACCTAAGGTGTTTGCATTTAGTCATATATATTTGTACATACAAGGAAATCCACTGTGCTCTGTGGTGCTATTTATGAAATATCAACATTTACACACTAGCAGCAATAGTGTATAAACCTTGAAGATATTATGCTCAGCGATATAAAAGAGACATACAGGTACAGATATATGTGATTCATACATGTTGATATATGAAATACCTAGAATAGTAGCAATTACAAAGGAGAGAGGGCAGAACAAATGTTGGCTGGGGTAATGGGGAGAGAGAACTAGGAAGTTGGGATCAAAGGGTCCAGAGGATCAGTGCTCAAAGTCAAAGAGTTCTAGAGACAGTTGATGTACATGTTTACACAATAAACATATAACTAACATTGACTGATACATTTCAAGATAGTTGAAATAGTAAAGTTCATATGTATTTGACTCAAATATGAATATACTAGTATATTTTAATGTAAATGGCATTTCATAGATGATAGAAGATTCTTGAAATAGAATGCTTGTCTTTGAATCCTGGTTCAAGTTTCCACTCACACTAGGCTACTGGGGCAGTACTAAGGCTAGTTACCTGCAACTGCCCTTTTCTTCTTTAACTTAAGGTTCCTAGCATTTGCTTCATGAAGTTACTATAAGAATGAAATGATTGGGTACACAACAGTGTACAGGAAGGCAACTGACTTGTAACCACTAGAGTGTGCTGCTCTTACCATTATTATAATTATTAGTTCTTGACTTTACTATTTATATAACTGTGTTGAGAAATATCCAATTACACAGGACAGCTTTATCAGTTTAGATCAAGTGTAGAAATCCTTTCACTTGACAAGTTTTGAAAACATTCACAGTCGTGACCAAAATACTGGGTGCTCTCACCATAAATGAGAAAAACAGATTATTTATCATTTTCATTTTTTTTTTACTGAGATAAACAACATTTTTAAAAGTAGTTTAAGAGACTGGAGATGTAAAAGGTCGTAACAAAGAGTCATTGGGACTTGAACTTACTGCATTTGTAAGGCAAATACCATCAGTAAAATACTATGTGAGCTACCAAGATATACAGCTGCAAAAATAAATAAATAAATAAATAAATAAATAAATAAATCAGTTCTTCAGCCACTGTGCTTGAAAATGCCTGCCACTCTATCCACGTAAATGTTTTGTAAACATTTTGTCTACGTTTCTCAAGAAGTGGCAACTTTTGCAGTGGTGGAGGGACTACAAAGGCTCTAGAACAAATGCTTATTAACAGAAAGAGAAGAAAAAGTTGCCAAGTATTTTGTAGCTGTATTTGGTGTGAAGTAGACTGTTTTCCAAGTTGCTGCAGACTGGGCTCTTTTCAATATCACCCAACCATTTTTGCACAAGTCTGGAGAGGCACAAAACAGCCTTCAAGCGCAGGAGGCTAATAAACTCGAATTATGTAAATCTTACCAGCCTTCACCTATGTATCAGAGTTTTATACCATTTAGAGGGATCGGCATGCTGCTACCTGAATCATTTGCTAAAGGAACCGAGGCTCTCAATTTCCTTTGAAGTGCTGGTGATATCAAAGAGGACAGAAGTGAGCCTTTCAAGATGACTGGGAGGCTGAGGAGAGAAAGAGTCATCAAAATAAGTTTTACATTTTCGCCTACGGTAAGGAAGGTCTTTGAGAAGCAGCCACCTGCTTTAAACCATAACTGGAAATGACAGAGAGGACCAAGGAGCGCTCCTTCTTGTGCATTGCTGTGGTGACATGGCTCTCCCCAGTTCAACCACAGTGTCCCTGGGAAACGCAGCGTGACTTATGAATGTGGATATTCTGCTACTAGAGAACACATACCTTTAATATTATCTGCATGAACCTGATGAACAGATGGCAGCTTACCACAAATAATTATACGAGATGAAAATTAGACGGATGAAACCTAAAATGCGATGCTTTTTATATTAAGTCAAAATTAGAAATAGATAAGCTCATTTATGTAACTAATAAGTTGAAAGCAGAACATCCATCTTGCGTGGATAGAAATACTCTGAAATGGAAATTAATATCCCAGTGTACAAACTCTTTGAAGCACAGTTGCTTCTATCTTGCCTACATTTGCTCTGAAATGGATGTTTTTCTAACATGCACCAGTAAAAACTTTTGAAATAAAGGCAGGAGCGTCAGGAAGCATAGTTATGTCAGTGTGTGTATCCACGGCGATAAGAAACTGATTTAATAAAAATCATAGACAGAAAAAAATTGAAGTTTAGACTTAAGTTCATTTCTATTGGCACTTATTAGGCACCAACTGTGTACACATTTTTGTTATAGAATGAAAAAAGAAGGGCCAGTATCCAATTGCAGGATTATGTTAAATGACTTAAAGAATTAAATCTTCTGGACTCCCCAGAATGTTCACTACCATTTGGGGTCCCTTCTGATTAAAATGGAAACAACCATCAGTCCTCTTCCAAACTCACATATTGTTCCTTACTGTCTACTGTGATTCTGGGCTTGCCATCATAAAGAGAACACTTACACCTCTTTGGACTCAGAAATCGGCATAGCATCTCAAGAGGTCCTCCCCCTTCCAATTTAGGACTTGATGGTACAACTAAAAGAAAGTCATGAGAAAATTAATAGAGTCCCTAGAAGTTCATTGAAAATTTATAATTCATTTGCTCTTTCCAACCTCTAAAGGACAATAAATTGGTGCCCTTTTATTATTTTTCCTACCAGAGACTTTCTGGATTATTTCAGGAGAATCTATGAAATTGATTGGTAATAAGTGTCTGTTGGAGGTCAAGGTACAGCTAAGAGCAGCTGGGTTTCTTTAGAGAAAAGGTCATAGCTGTTGCATACAAACAAGCTTGCAAACTATCATCACCCTTGTACGGTCTCTTGGGTCAATGACAACTTAAAAGCTATCTAAACCCAGAGAGATTTGGGGAAGCAGGGGACAGCCTTTAACAGCAAAAGGTACGTGAATGTGAATTATGAATGATAACTAGGACAGCAGATCCAGTTAACTTCTTTATCAACTAAAATTAATGTACTGACAAATTAAAAGCAACAGTGAACTGCATGCATTCTATATCTGGCAGAGACATCACTTGGAAAAAAATAAAAGGAAGATAGATAATGAAATGTTTTATTGTAATGTTCCCAAGAGGTACATTTGAAAAATATACACATGCATCAGCACCCAGGGGGCAAGCCAGGCCTATAACACTTAGAAATGAAGCATTTTCAAAACACAGCCCTTTTCAGGAAATTTGATTTTTTTTTTTTTATTGAGATGAGGTACCTGTTACAAAGAAGAGCTATATTTTTATTTTAAAGTCCAGGATCTAACCCCAACTAATGTATTATGTGTTTTGTTTGACTACTTAGAAATTCCTTTGTTCTCACCTTTACTCAGAGAACAAGAGACTGTGTGTAAGAGGGTGTGGTCTTGATCTCTCAACAGAAGCAATTTAAATTAATGGATCTGTGTTCCACTTTGAAGAAGGCCATAAGATAGGAAAAACAGATAAAGGTGGACTTCAGAATAATCAGAGTATAACCTACAGACTATTTGTGATCATGTATTACTGTTCTACACACCTCTGATGGCCAAGACTAATAGACTCCTGTTTTGAGGAGAAATAATGAATCTTGACATATACATAAGCTCACCACTCACTCTCTTGCTTCCTTGTATATATAGGATTCTGATGTCTTCAAAGAAAGCTCCCTTTCTTCGAGAAAACTCAATGTACCATCATGAGCACCAAACTCCTGTCAGTGTCATAGTGGTCTAAAAGTGAAGAACAGCTATGATCATGCTAGTGGGAACATCAGTTCAGTTTCTGGAACAGTAGAATTTGGGCCTGATGTTATAAGCCAGAACTCCCAAGGAAGGCAGAGGTGACCTAGAGGATAATAGGAGAATAGTAGCAATCGTTGCTTGAATGGGAGGATCATGAGGCAGGTAAAGAAGGGAGGAAGGAAAGGAGGCAGGAAAAAAGACTGCAGGAAACGATGCTTTCCAAGGACCAACATCCATATTGGGTGCCTCACAAAGATCTGAAATGCTAGATTCACAGGACAACCACTTCTGACCTCTGTCCATATGCATACACACACACACACACACACACACACACACACACACACACACACCACACACTTGAGAGAGGGGAATGGAGATTCTACTAATATTTTTGTAGAACCCTCTGTTGAGCTAAGTCCAAATTCATCTATTCTCATTCCTAGATCTTCATAACTATGTCAGCCAATACATTTCCTCCCCACCTCTGTCGTTCTGCGTGGTAGTCTACCTCATTTAAAACAGTAAGTGCCCAGGGTCTTACATTTATACAAATTAGAGGAAAAGTAGATTCCTGTTAGAAGAAAAAACTATTCTCTCCTTCCCCTCTTCCTAGCTTTCTAAGAAGAAATTCTGTTTTCACATTATGGAGGAATGACTGAAGGGCATCGTGTTGACTCCTCAGCCATTCCTTTAATAAACCTTCCTTGGTGTTCCCCTGTGACCCTGTAATACGATTATAGACATTGATGATTTATAAGAAGTGAAAATTCAATTGGAATGATTCAAAGTGACTTTGATAAACTGCAATCTAGGGGACATGCGTATTCGTGAAATACACATTTTCATTGATTACCTACGTCCCTAAGCAGCAGAAAGATGGCAAATTATAAAGCTTAAAACCATTTCAGTCAGGGATGAAGGAAGGCTTTAAAGCATATTAGTAACTGGTTGGAGCATGATTCAACTAGTGAGCATTCCAAGATGAGACAAATTTCGTACATACCAAAACAGCCATTTCTCTTTTGAAAGTTACACAGACGAAAATTGAATGCCCCAGTGAGTGGACGGCTTAACTGAGGTTTGATGTTTTTACATTGGTTTAATTTATACATCATAACTCCAAGTCCCTAAATTATCCGATGCTGAATTAAGAACCTACATGGGAATTATCGAGGGCGGCGGCGGCGGCGGCGGCGGTAGCAGTGGCTGCTCCAGCTGAAGGGCCATCAGCAGTGGAACCAAGGCGACACAGGGTCCAGTTAGGCCCTGCGCCCACGACCACTGACCTTCGCTGACCAGCCGGGCGGCAAGCAACTGCGGTTCTGCGGAGCCTTTCGCTGCACGGAAGCCACTTCAGAACTCGGCTGCCCGCCAGTCAGGAGAGACTCACCGCCATCTTGATCCCGGGCTCCAGAGATCAGTCAGACTGAGGTACACAAACATAATCCTAGGCCCAACACCGCAGGGGTCTGAGCCAGACGGGCGTTGGCCTGCACCCAGGCCCTGGGCTGTTCGAGTGGCCATCGGGGCGCCAACCCAGCCAGGAGTTTTTTTTTTGCCCCGGCCGGTGCACGCGCCGCCATTTTGCCTACAGGAGCCAGAGTGCTCGGGAGGGCAGAGACTGCTAACAAGCGTAGCCTGAGGCTAACAAAACGGGGGCCTAGGCCCCAAAAGGCACAGGACTGACCCCAAGAACTGGGCGGCTTGGTGGGCCATCTGTGCGTCAACCAGCCCAGGAGGTTATTAGCACAACAGACTCTCCCGGTGCTTTCGCGGAGCGCGGACGCGCACGCCCGCCATCCGGGTCACCTGGCGGACCCAAATAACAGACATAGCCCTAGGGGAACTTTGCTCGGACCTTGGCCTTCCAGGCGTTTGCCTGGACTCAGGGCCCAGGCGACAAGGCTAACCTAGTGTGCGCCAGCCCGGTTGGGGAAATCGGCTGCCCAGCGGAGTGAGCGGAGCACAGGGGAGGTCACAGCAACATTCACCTTCGGAGCTCCCTGGGGGTGCACACGGGTTCCACCTGGTCCACAGACACAATCTGGGGCAAGGCCTCAGGCAGAAGCCCCCAGCTCAAATCTCTCCGCTTCAGATCAGCCTGGGTGGCCACCACATCTCCAGGTCCCTCAAGAGGCTAGTGGGGGCTTCCGGGCGGCCAGCTGGGAAAAGTCGGTGTGCTCCGATAAATCCTGCGGGCCCCAGCGGGAGCCTTCAGGTGCCTGCTTTGGGATCTGAACAGCCTGGAAAACAGCACCCTGTCTATAGGCAGTGCAGAGTGTAAGCTGTGCACCAGAGGCCAACGGGGAAGGGGCAGCTTGCACTGGTGAGTCCAGCACTGACAAGACCAAGTAACACCAGTGAGAGCTAGATGGCAAAAGGCAAACGCAGAAACGTCACTAACAGAAATCAAGGCAATATGGCAACATCTGAACCAAATTCTCCTCTACCAGCAAGTCCTGGATACCCCATCACACCAGTAAAACAAGATTTGGATTTAAAATCACTGGTCATGATGCTGGTACAGGAACACATGAAGGTCATTGAGGAGAAAATGGATCAAAAGTTAGAAGCCCTTGCAAGGGAAACACAAAAATCATTGAAAGAAATCCAGGAGAATACAAAAGCCAACAAGGAGGAAATGCAAAAAACACTTAAAGAAATACAGGAGAACTTTGCTCAACAGGCTGAGGTCATGAAAGACGAAACACAAAAATCTCTTAAAGAAATACAGGAGAACTTTGGTCAACAGGCTGAGCTCATGAAAGAGGAAACACAAAAATCTCTTAAAGAATTACAGGAAAACACAAACATGCAAGGGAAGGAGCTAAGCAAAACCATCCAGGATCTAAAATCAGAAGTAGAAACAACTAAGAAAACTCAAAGGGAGACAACTTTGGAGATAGAAAGCCTTGGGAAGAAATCAGGGGACAGAGATGCAAATATCAACAACAGAATACAAGAGATAGAAGAAAGAATCTCAGATGCTGAAGATTCCATAGAAACCATGGACTCAACAGTTAAAGAAAATGCAAAGTGCAAAAAGCTTGTAACCCAAAATATCCAGGAAATCCAGGACACAATGAGAAGACCAAACCTAAGGATTATAGGCATAGATGAGAGTGAAGATTTACAACTTAAAGGGCCAGCAAATATCTTCAATAAAATTATGGAAGAAAACTTCCCTAACCTAAAGAGAGAGATGCCCATGAATATACAAGAAGCCTACAGAACTCCAAACAGACTGGACCAGAACAGAAATACTTCCCGTCACATAATAATCAAAACACCAAATGTTCTAAACAAAGAAAGAATACTAAAGGCAGTAAGAGAAAAAGGCCAAGTAACATATAAAGGAAGACCTATCAGAATCACAGCAGACTTTTCACCTGAGACTATGAAGGCTAGAAGGTCCTGGGCAGATCTCATGCAGACTCTAAGAGAACACAAATGCCAACCAAAACTACTATATCCAGCAAAACTCTCAATCACCATAGATGGAGAAACTAAGATATTTCACGACAAAACCAAGTTCACCCAATATCTATCCACAAACCCAGCCCTAAAAAGGATAATAGGAGGACAACACCAATACAAGGAGGGAAACTCCACCCTGAAAAAAGCAAGATAGTAACCTTTCATCAAACCCAAATAAGTTAAGCAATCAAATTTAAAAAATAACGTCAAAAATGATAGGAAGTAACAATCACTATTCCTTAATATCTCTTAACATCAATGGACTCAATGCCCCAATAAAAAGACACAGACTAACTGACTGGATACGTAAACAGGACCCTACATTTTGCTGCTTACAGGAAACACACCTAAGGGTCAAAGACAAGCACTACCTTAGAGTAAAAGGCTGGAAGACAATTTTACAAGCAAATGGTCTCAGGAAACAAGCTGGAGTAGCCATTTTAATATCAGATAAAATTGACTTTCAACCCAAAGTCATCAAAAGAGACTCTGAGGGACACTTCTTGCTGGTCAAAGGAAAAATACAACAAGAAGAACTCTCAATCCTGAACATCTATGCTCCAAATGCAAGGGCACCCTCTTTCATAAAAGAAACTTTATTAAAACTCAAAGCACACATTGCACCTAACACAATAATTGTTGGTGACTTCAACACTGCACTTTCCTCAATGGACCGATCAGGAAAACAGAAACTAAACAAGGACACAATGAAACTAATTGAAGCTTTGGACCAATTAGATTTAACTGATATATATAGAACATTCTATCCTAAAACAAAAGAATATACCTTTTTTTCAGCACCTCATGGTACCTTCTCCAAAATCGACCATATAATTGGTCACAAGACAGACCTCAACAAATATAAAAAGATAGAACTAATCCCATGCCTCCTATCTGATCACTATGGAATAAAAGTGGTCTTCAATAGCAACAGAAACAACAGAAAACCCACAAACACGTGGAGATTGAACAATACTCTACTCAATGACACCTTGGTCAAGGAAGAAATAAAGAAAGAAATTAAAGACTTTTTAGAACACAATGAAAATGAAAACACAACATACCCAAATCTATGGGACACAATGAAAGCAGTGCTAAGAGGAAAACTCATAGCCCTGAGTGCCTCCAAAAAGAAAATGGAGAGAGCATACATTACCAACTTAATGACACACCTGAAAGCCCTAGAACAAAAAGAAGCTATTTCACCCAGGAGGAGTAGAAGGCAGGAAATCATCAAACTCAGGGCCGAAATCAATCAAGTAGAAACAAAGAGAACCATACAAAAAATCAACAAAACTAGGAGCTGGTTCTTTGAGAAAATCAACAAGATAGATAAACCCTTAGCCAGACTGACCAAAGGGCACAGAGAAAGTATCCAAATTAACAAACTTAGAAATGAAAAGGGAGACATAACAACGGAAACTGAGGAAATCCAAAAAATCATCAGATCCTACTACAAGAGCCTGTACTCAACACAACTGGAGAATCTGGAGGAAATGGACAATTTCCTTGACAGATACCAAATACCAAAATTAAATCAGGACCAACTAGACCATCTAAACAGTCCCATAAAGCCTAAAGAAATAGAAGGAGTCATAGAAAGTCTTCCAACCAAAAAAAGCACAGGACCAGATGGTTTCAGTGCAGAATTCTACCAGACCTTCAAAGAAGAGTTAACACCAATACTCTTCAAACTATTCCACAAAATAGAAACAGAAGGAACACTACCCAATTCCTTCTACGAAGCCACAATTACGCTGATACCAAAGCCACACAAAGATCCAACAAAGAAAGAGAACTTCAGACCAATTTCCCTTATGAACATCGATGCAAAAATACTCAACAAAATTCTTGCCAACCGAATCCAAGAACACATCAAAACGATCATCCACCATGATCAAGTAGGCTTTATCCCGGGAATGCAGGGTTGGTTCAATATACGGAAATCCATCAATACAATCCACTACATAAACAAACTCAAAGAACAAAATCATATGGTCATTTCATTGGATGCTGAAAAAGCATTTGACAAAATTCAGCATCCTTTCATGCTTAAAGTCTTGGAGAGAACAGGAATTCAAGGCCCATACCTAAACATAGTAAAAGCAATATACAGCAAACCGGTAGCCAGCATCAAACTAAACGGAGAGAAACTTGAAGCAATCCCACTGAAATCAGGGACCAGACAAGGCTGCCCCCTTTCTCCTTATCTTTTCAATATTGTACTTGAGGTACTAGCTCGGGCAATTCGACAACATAAGGAGGTCAAAGGGATACAAATTGGAAAGGAGGAAGTCAAACTATCATTATTTGCAGACGACATGATCGTCTACCTAAGTGACCCAAAGAACTCCACTAGAGAGCTCCTACAGCTGATAAACAACTTCAGCAAAGTGGCAGGTTACAAAATCAACTCAAGCAAATCAGTGGCCTTCCTATACTCAAAGGATAAGCAGGCTGAGAAAGAAATTAGGGAAATGACCCCCTTCACAATAGCCACAAACAGTATAAAGTATCTTGGGGTGACTCTTACCAAACATGCGAAAGATCTGTATGGCAAGAACTTCAAGACTCTGAAGAAGGAAATGGAAGAAGACCTCAAAAAATGGGAAAACCTCCCATGCTCATGGATCGGTAGAATCAATATAGTTAAAATGGCCATTTTGCCTAAAGCACTATACAGATTCAATGCAATACCCATCAAAATCCCAACTCAATTCTTCACAGAGTTAGAAAGAGCAATTATCAAATTCATCTGGAACAACAAAAAACCCAGGATAGCTAAAACTATTCTCAGCAACAAAAGAAAATCTGGGGGAATCAGTATCCCTGACCTCAAGCAATACTACAGAGCAATAGTGTTAAAAACTGCATGGTATTGGTACAGTGACAGGCAGGAGGATCAATGGAACAGGATTGAAGATCCAGAAATGAACCCACACACCTATGGCCACTTGATCCTCGACAAAGAGGCTGAAAACATCCAATGGAAAAAAGATAGCCTTTTCAACAAATGGTGCTGGTTCAACTGGAGGTCAGCATGCAGAAGAATGCGAATTGATCCATCCTTGTCTCCTCGTACTAAGCTCAAATCCAAATGGATCAAGGACCTCCACATAAAGCCAGACACTCTGAAGCTAATAGAAAAGAAACTGGGGAAGACCCTTGAGGACATCGGTACAGGGAGAAAGTTTCTGAACAGAACACCAATGGCGTATGCTCTAAGAGCAAGAATTGACAAATGGGACCTCATAAGGTTACAGAGTTTCTGTAAGGCAAAGGACACCGTCAAGAGGACAGATCGGCAACCAACAAATTGGGAAAAGATCTTCACCAATCCTACATCAGATAGAGGGCTAATATCCAATATATATAAAGAACTCAAGAAGT
Organism: Apodemus sylvaticus; assembly: GCF_947179515.1. Classification (NCBI taxonomy): domain Eukaryota; kingdom Metazoa; phylum Chordata; class Mammalia; order Rodentia; family Muridae; genus Apodemus; species Apodemus sylvaticus. Next base: position 88,785,927 of record NC_067481.1, on the reverse strand, counting down.
TAGACTCCAGAAAACCGAACAACCCTATTAAAAAATGGGGTACAGAGTTAAACAAAGAATTCTCACCTGAAGAACTTCGGATGGCGGAGAAGCATCTTAAAAAATGCTCCACTTCATTAGTCATTAGGGAAATGCAAATCAAAACAACCCTAAGATTTCATCTTACACCAGTCAGAATGGCTAAGATTAAAAATTCAGGAGACAGCAGGTGTTGGAGAGGGTGCGGAGAAAGAGGAACACTCCTCCACTGCTGGTGGGGTTGCAAATTGGTACAACCACTCTGGAAAGCAGTCTGGCGGTTCCTCCGAAAACTGGGCACCTCACTTCCAGAAGATCCTGCTATACCGCTCCTGGGCATATACCCAGAGGATTCCCCACCATGTAATAAGGATACATGCTCTACTATGTTCATAGCAGCCCTATTTATAATTGCCAGATGCTGGAAAGAACCCAGGTATCCCTCAACAGAAGAGTGGATACAAAAAATGTGGTATATCTACACAATGGAGTACTATTCAGCCATTAGAAACAATGAATTCATGAAATTCTTAGGCAAATGGATGGAGCTAGAGAACATCATACTAAGTGAGGTAACCCAGACTCAAAAGGTGAATCATGGTATGCACTCACTAATAAGTGGTTATTAACCTAGAAAACTGGAATACCCAAAACATAATCCACACATCAAATGAGATACAAGAAGAAAGCAGGAGTGGTCCCTGGTTCTGGAAAGACTCAGTGAAACAGTATTTGGCAAAACCAGAACGGGGAACTGGGAAGGGGTGGGAGGGAGGACAGGGGAAGAGAAGGGGGCTTACGGGACTTTCGGGGAGTGGGGGGGGGGCTAGAAAAGGGGAAATCATTTGAAATGTAAATAAATTATATCAAATAAAAAAAAAAGACAAAAAAAAAAAAAAAAAAAAAAACATTAAAAGCACCCCTTTAGCATACCAGGAAAAAAAAAAAAAAAAAAAAAAAAAAAAAAAAAAAAAAAAAAAGAACCTACATGGACTCGGGCATTTTCTATCTCTGGCATATCAAATACATGAGGCTAAAAGAGATATACTACATACTTTAAAATGACTTTCACTTTGGAGAAACGAGGAAACTGAGCAATGAAAAGATTTCATATATTTTTCCCAAAGGTACAGGAAGAGTTAATGACAGCCTCACCAAAACCTTCTTGTCTTTTACTCTGATAATGAGATTCAGGGGTGTTCCAAATGCTGTGTTGTGTTACTAAGAGGAAAAGATGTGTCCTCCCCCACCCCCTCAAATAATGGTGACTAGGCATGCCTTAATCACATCTTTCTTCAATTTGAAAGGATGGCAGATAGGTAGAATGCCCATTTTTCTGAGTCAGAAGGGCTGGTCTATTTCAAGAAAAATAGTACCGTAGAAAGAGTATTTTTGAGGTTCTACATGAACTGGAAACCTTTTAAAAGTATATATATATATATATATATATATATATATACTTTTAAAAGTATATATAGATATATATACATAAAAAAAATCACTTAATCTGCTATTCCCAGCTTTTGTTTTATTCAGATATGCACGAAATAGAAGAATCTTGTGAAGGCCACTGCAAAGCACTTTCCCATGGTCTCTGTGATGTTCTCAAATTCTCATTTCTTCTCTTGGCCTCTTAAGTTCTCCCTCAATCTGTGGAAATCCTACAGGGTGTCTCCAAAGTTCATCTCCCTTTTCAGCTCCTCACTCTGCTACTTAAGTCTATATTTCCACAGTGGCCAGCCACTGACAACAGCCATCTCAGCTTATTATCTGAGAATTTGATTTTTTTAAAATTTTAATTAGCAAAGTGTTGGTATCATCAGTGATGCTTTGGTGCACACAGCCCATTTGAAGCTAGGGGCTGGGTCTACGTCTCCTCTCCCATTCTGCCACACCCTTGCTATATAGCAGATATCCTGTTGCCTTAGAAAAGCACAGACTTCACATTCTTCTTAGCCAAGCATGGCTGGCTCTATCACCCTAGAAGACCTATGACTTCTTGTTTCCTAACAAAAGAATTAGCTGGACATCAATTTCCTCATAATTCAAACAGTTATTTGAAGAAACTTGGATACTGGAAGGTATCACAATACCTTCTAGCCTAAAGCACCTCTACCAGAGAACATTTGATGCAAACATTTCAGAATCTTTTAGGAGACTCAAGCACATAACTAACAGGAGCCCATGCTTTCAATTCAATCAGATAATTTAAAATAAGACAAAACATGACTTTTTTTTGTACACACCTTTATAGTTCACTTTCCAAAATAAGTATGTAGTCAAGGCCTTACAATCTGCTGTCATTCTCTTAAAGGCACACAAAATCCAAAACTATTTTTCCAAAACCCTTGAAGAAAGCTGCATTGATTTTGCCTTCAATAGCATAAGTGGGTATGTGACATTAGGTAGGCATCTCTGAGACAGAGAATGTCCTCTTAGAGGCCCCAGATAAGTGTGAAACCTTCACAGAAAATATGATGGAATCAGTTCTGGGATCTTAACTCTTCTTTCCTGAATCTCTCATTTAAATCAGGAATTTGATTTCAGTGACCAACACCACACAGGTGGAGAAAATATAAAGAACAGTAAGAAACATATCCTGAAAACCAGGGACCCAGGCACGGGGACCACAAAGACAATGACCCTGTCTAACACTCCTCTCCTTCCTTTCCTGGCACCACACTGTCTAGTCCTATAAAGCTGTAATTGAAACCATGCAGTGTGTGCAGAGGGCTCATTACAGGGTCCTTCTGAGTAATCTTGTGTCTGAGTCCTATGGGGAGCCCCTGACCATCTTGGGGTCAAGATAGTGTCGCTTCAATATGAGAAACAACACATCAACTTGCCTCCTCGGGGAAAACAAAACTAGTTTAAATGTGGTACGTGCAGGCAAATACCTCTGCTACCAAGAACATGTTTATTATTTTATTGACACCCTCTATAGAAGAGGAAATGCATTTTATGAAACCATTCAGTGACTCGTTTTAGGATATGAAGCCTATAACAATGTTTAAAAGTGATTTTTATGATAAAAACAGGAGACTGTATAATCTTAAGAAATACTACATTAACAACGGATATCACACATTAAGGACTCAGAGCGGTGAAATATGATATGATATGAATAGCAACCTCCCAGGGGAAAACATCCTTAGCTTTTGACTATTAAGCCATACCACCTAGAAAGTTATCTGATTTAGCACAGAATCAGAGTTGTGAGCACTAAAATGAGTTAGTGCCTGCTGAGACTAAGGGTGAAGGTGAGAACATGCACTCAGGTTTGGCCTGAACCTTCCCAAGAGCAGAGATCTCTGGGGACCCTTTAGTACATCTTGCTTCTTACACTTTGCCCATGTGTTATTTCTTAAGACTACCCAACACGCGAGAATCCATGAACCTCCATATACAAGCGCCCACACACAAAGCTAAACAATATGTTTACATTTCTAATCTTACTTTCTATATATACCCATCAGGAATCTGAAGAATTGTTGCTTAAACATCAAAGAATGCACATGGGGCTTGGGGTAACAGAACCAGGAAATGAGGCAAAGCCCTTGCTCCTATGGGGCTTATGGTCTTACACAGGAGAGGACATTACAGAGACAAAAAAAGAAGACAGCGCATTCAGAAAAATCTCAGGAATAAGAACAATGTGGTTGCCTGTGGTAAGGGCTGTATTGGAAGGAGAAGAGAACCCCTATGGCTTGTCTGTTCAGTGGTTCTCTGAGCATACTTCAGCAAATTCCCAGAACAGGGAGAAATCAAGTATCAAAGTTCCCAAACTACATGAACTTACAGCACTCAGAATTGCTTTTACCACTCTTCCTACTTGGTCCCTCAGCCCCCCACATTCCTCCATCCATCCCTCCCACTCCCTTCTTCCTTCCCTTTACCCATCCATCTATCCACTTACCAATTCTACATGCAGTTAGCATGTTATTTATTTTCTCTAACGATGCTACTCTGGTTCTGCCTGGTAGACACTTGCACTCAAAGGATGCTAAGCTCCAAGAGCACAGGATTGCACTAAGTCAACCAGTCACCTTACCCATCTGCCCATCTACCTACCTACAGGATTTGAGCCCTCACACATCAGCAATAACCCAAACCAAGGACAGCTGTCATGTCAACCCTGTAGATGACCTTCTCTCTCACTGAGACATAGTGTCTGCCACCACACTTGGGAGCTCCCCACTCACCTTCACCTCTTGCTGACCATAAATTCTCATTACCACGTTGTCAGCAATTCAGTCTGTTAACCTCTTTGGTGCCGGGCTGTCAGGTAGGATCTGCTTATTAGTACACCAGTGTTTCAGTTCACTGTTGTTAGAACACCAGACTGTATCTTCTCCTCATCTTCAGTACTGCTGTTAAGTACTTGGGGCAAAGAACTGGGCAAAGAGCACGACTCCTTGCAATCTTTTGCTTCTCACAGCTAAACGGCCACATGATAGTATTAGTGTGAGGAACTCATTTTGGAATTCAGAATTTCCCAATCCCTTTGTTATTTTGTCTTTAATAGTTAACTCCTAAAACATAAATGCAATATTATGTGCATAATTAGGCACATATATATAACTGTTTTCAAAATAATCAACTTATATATGAAAGAGAGGAACCCTTACAAGCTGCAAGTTCTTGTCTTTCCTTGGTATTTTCGTATTGTTCTGTTCTCCTCATAAGAACTTGGCTTAGTAAATCTTCTTATAATCATCCTTCAGCTGCCGTGGAAACTCATGTGCAAGTTTACCATCATGCATTATAAAGCTATATTACTGAAATTAAGGAATTCTAGTCTCTATTTATTTGAGCGTGTAAACTTTCCTGGAATGTTTCTACAAAACCAGTTTCTTTGATAATAAATGCTTTTAATTTCCATTCTAACGTGGTATGTATTGCTCCCTGGTGCTATGTGTTGGCTGACAGCATCAGCATTTGCACATCCCTAATCAAATTTTATCTAACAAAAAGCTGAACTAAGCATATTTGTTTTCCTATTTATAGCGGCACATGCTTACATAACATATGAGAGAGCAAGATTTTTTTTAAATGGATCCAAATCTTAAAATGCATCCATTATGTTTAGTTTAAATAAAAGCTATGTTCTCTCATTAAACAAGAATATTAAAAACAATTGGAGACAGACAGAAGCGTATTGCTTATTTTCCAACCAGTATAATCACAGTGTTCAGCCACAATAAACCAGAACAGCATGCGGAAATGTATTGCTCATGGGGAAAATTGTCTTCTACCACCCGCCCCATTTGTACAATTACCCTGGCACTAAGTCGCCTCTCACATGCACGGTGTCTCTGGCCACACTCATAAAGTAACGAGTCATTACAATGCATCCAATGAGGGCAGGGGTGGGGGGCATACCATTGTACTGCCTATGAGCAGCGATTTCGCTGTATCAATAATTCTGACTGCCACTGGGAACCGCTGTAGCTGAAACAGATGTTTCATGTTGATAAGTACGGACTGGGAAAGGACTTTTCATCCCAGTGTTCATTTTTCTCTATTTCCACTTCCCATACCTGGCAGCAGCTCCTCCAGTACAGCTGTCTCTTGCAAGCCAATCTGTTCAATTCAGGCTCCTAGGTCTCATTTCATAAATCAAACTCAGCCCCGGACAAGCCCACGATCTCAGAGTACCCTTTCTGCTTTCCTCAGTGGAAACACCTCTGTCGCTGTAAGAGATGCTGGGCCAATTGTGCTTAAATTAGTGCACTGTCACAATTCATTAAGAAAGACAGCATGGGTAGGGCATTTTTTCCCTAGTATTAACTGTTTGCTAGAAAGAGGCACATAGTGGCATTTGTACAAGGCATTCACCTTCAAATGAAGCTTTTGGGAGAGAGCCCAGAATTTCCACAGGGAAACAGCTCCGTGAGGTGTGAGTAGGGTCATAGCTACCCCTTCCTATTTGTCAAGAGCCTCCCGCTCCCTTTGATGGAGAAGGTAACTTTACTGGCACAGTCTCAATTAAGTTGCTGGCTTGCGTTCTAGTGACAATAACTTGGTGATTTCACAAGAAAATTCAAGGAAGTTTGTTAAATTCTTGGGGGATGGAGGTAGACAAAAGTAAATACACAAAACTCCCCAAAATGCCAATAAAATTTGCTACAAGCTATTTTAACATAGAGAACAGAATAACTTAAATGTACTTCACACTTGCTTTACTGCTTCCACTCCATATAGTAATAACCTAGAGAGCTGTCAATTTTTAAGTACTTACTATAGTCAAGAGGTATTTGTAATATTTACCTTTTCCTATTAACTACAGATAAATAGATAGATAGATAGATAGATAGATAGATAGATAGATAGGAATTATATATGTAAATCTAGATTCAACATATGAGAGAAAATAAGATTACTTTTTTTCTTCCCTTTTTCTCTTGCTCTCTGACTCTGTCTTGCTTTGGTTAATGTAAGAATCACCACTGTCACACATTTTCTTGAAAATGACATAATTTCATTATTCACAAATCTCATCCTTTACCTTTTTCTCTCTGTCTTTCTGACTCTCTCTGTTTCTGTCTCTGTCTGTTTTTCTGTCTTTCTCTCTGTCTCCCTGTCTCTCTGTTTCTCTATCTCTGTTTCTGTCTCTGTCTCTCTGTTTTTCTGTCTTTCTCTCTGTCTCCCTGTCTCGCTGTCTCGCTGTCTCTCTCTGTTTCTCTCTCTGTCTCTGTCTCTATCTCTGTCTCTGTCTCTCTCTCTTACACACACACACACACACACACACACACACACACACCATTCTCTTCATACATTCATTCACTGACAGATATCTAGGGTGATCCTGTGCTTGGGATGCCTTGATTCTTACACACATTACTCTGTTTAATCCACACTGTAACATACCATGTAGAATTTGCTGTTCTCACTTTGTACAGTAGAGAATGATTGGAGTTTACTGATAGGTTGTTGCCGTTTATTTAGTGATACATAGGATGCTTTAGACTTAGATAAAAAAGATCCTAAAATCAACTCACTGTGTCTAAGTCTATTGTATCTAATCTCCAATAAGTATGTGTACATGCATCTATGTTCACGTATAATACATTTTATGAGTTAAGTGAGAAATGAGCATGCTAGCTATGTGAACCAGACTAGACATCAAACAAGCATTATCTTTTAAAAATAGAATATTTACTGTGTAACATTTACATATTTAAGGAATATTACAATATTGAGGAAAAGAAGGTCCAGGTAAACTGACTAAAGGAAAATGGCAGTGGATTTCTGATAGTGATCACTTACAGGTAATGGACAGGAGTGTATCACTTCCATGCTAAGCATTTAGAACAATGTAAGAAATTACACACTTCAATGGACTCAGATGTATGGATACAAACTTAGTGGTTATCTTTCCATATTGAATGGTAATGTGACTTAATCAATACTAAACAGAAAAAAATGGCTCAACAGGTCACTGTATTTACATGTAGGTATTTGCTTGGGTTTGAAGAGGACTAAGAGAGAATTGTGAGTCACTCAGTATGTGTGTATTTTATTTTATTATATTTTATTTTAGTCTAGGCTGGATCTTACTCTTCAATGGTTAAATGGGTAGGCATCTGTCCAGCATCTTTTCACCCAAGATTAGTTTAAGATAAAGATACTTTTAAAAATGCATTTCAAGATTTTATACATGTTTTTGCTACCAATTCAAAATATTATTCTTTTTTTTCACTTTAAAAATTATAATTTGGGCCAATGAATAATTACACAAAGACATGAATCTGAGACCATGTAGTGTACCAGCTGCCCTTCCATCCCCTCAGACTGTCACCAAGGCAGCAGCTGACAGTGTCCACCCAACCTCAGGGGAGATTAAACATGTCACCACAGCATTGTTATTTACCATGACACCATTTAGCCATGGCAATTAGCAAGGACATAGCACCAAGAAGAAACCGGGCCAGGCTGAACAGACTGTGGTCAAGAGTCCTAAAATGAAATGGCTGTGCTCCATTTTTCTTTCTGCCCCATTTGTGATTTCCAGGAGAGAGGTAGTTTGGGCAGCCCCACCATGGTGCGAGCATCATCCCAGCCAATACCCTGTGTCTTCCAGGCCAGAAGCTTCAGATGAGGGATGGGAAATCCCTGGACTCTGAAGAGCTGGATCACTTCTGCTTCTGCCTAACCCAGTCTGCTGCCTCTGAGCATGTGATACAGCCTCTCAGATAGCTCCATATGTAACACAGGTAACAAGGTCATGATAAATGACCCTGAAGGATTATCAGAAGGATAACAAATGTGTCTGGGGTTTCTCTAAAGTAGCTTTAGATCTTTGTTTCCATGTTCCTATATTTCTGCCTGTGATGGAGTTGCTACCTGACTTGAAATTGCTGCAATTTTTGGACAGTTTCACAAGGGCAGTGCAATTTTATTCATCTTTAATTTACCTACCCAAATCTAACGTGTGATCTATAATATTATACAGAATATGTACTAACATTAACACAATGTATCTTCAGACTAAACCAACAATTGACCGGCCAATTTTCTCTAACAGTGAAGATGTTAGACAATATAATTTTAAATACTGCTCTTACATTTTAAGAAATGTGTAGGCATCAAAAGACTCGTGACTAATCCCTCTATCAATCCTACAGTTACTGTCAATTTCCACAGTTACTGTCAATACAGCCAGGTAACAATGATGGAGAATCAACCTAAGTGCACACTTAGTGCTCAGTGCTTACCTTTGCTCTGAACATAATGTTAATTTACCCAAATTTTTCTAAACAGAGAAACTGAAGTCAAGGCCTTTAGAGTGGTCATTGGATAATCAGTGATTTTAAAAAATGGTGCACAATTTGTTTTCTGAGTGTGTTTTAGCATAGTAATCTTTTGGCTATTTCCTTCTTCGATCACTTTTTTTGTATAGTAACAAGCTTTAATATTTGCTCACATGCTCACCTATGAGTGAGCTTTACCTTGTGCCAAGCATTGAGGCTATATATTGGAAATTATGCAACATTCCCACCATACTTTCTTGTCAGCAGAATCCCTTACTAATGTGTTCCCAGCATAAAATCACTTTAAACAATATGATAGGAGCTAGTGGAATTTGGGGACTTGCAGCAAACAATTTTTGGAAGAATATTCTGGTTTTGTTATATTTATTTTTGAGTCAATAACCTGCTTCGTTAAGAGTCTCTCCCTTTCCCTCTTCCTCTACTTCTCCATCTCCCCCTTCCTCCTTCCCTCCCCTCTCTCTGTCTCTGTCTTTCTGTCTCTGTCTCTCTCTCTTTCTCTCTTTCCACACACACACATACACACACACACAGAGACACAATGAGACCTAGAGGTTTTTTTTTTTTTTTTTTTTTTTTTTTTTTTTTTTTTACTTAGTGAAAATATTGAGACTCTCTTACCTAAAACCATGCATTGGAGAAACCGAAAACAATTATTAAACGTTTATGTGCCAATGATTATGTTAATATCTTAATGCTGTTTTAATATCTTAATGCTGTTTTAAAGAAGTCTCTTTCAACTTAATGAATTAACTTACAAAGCTGAAAAGACAGTTGTTTTGAGTAAGCTTATGACAGGTTTCTTGCCTCTAAATTAAACACTACACAATTCATAAACCGTAATTTAACTGTCTTTTTTTTTTATTTTCAAAGTTAAAGAATTACTACCTAAAATGAGCATATTTTTATGTTTAAAAGATATTATCTGAACAATATATTAAAAAGTAAAAAAAAAAACCCACAAAGATCGTGCTTAAATCAGTATTTCCAGTCAAGTAAAATATTTTTCAGAAGTACTTAGGTTATAATGCCATTTTATTAGTTTTTTGGATTTTTTTTAAATTAATTGCATGCGTGTACTCTTTTGACCATATGTACTTATGTGGAGAGTGTGAATGCAGTCCCAGCAGGAGCTAGACGATTGTGAGAGAATCCCTATAACTGGGGATGCCCAGCTATTACAGAATGATGCCATCCAGCACTGGGATGCAGGAAACTCGACTACCTCTATAAGCGGAGCGAGGGCTCTTAACCAGACTAAACCATCTCCCTACCCTATAACACTTCTTTCAGAAGAAACAAAAATATTTTATAAAGCTGGGGATTCATTATTCACAATCCTTTTGCTTTTGGTACAGATTCTTTGGGAATTGTAATGAAATTAAAACAGAGGAGTGTTAGCATCTGTTCACCGAGTAGGGATCAGACTTGTGAAATGTAGCCTGCTCCAGATTTCAGATGTCTTAGACTAGAGATTGGTAACTCTTTGTGATAAATGTTCTTCTTTTTTCCCCCCACAAACTCTGGTACCTAGATTTAGCACCTAGACTCTAAATTAAGAGTCACTGTGCAACCAGCAGCTCTAAGTCCTCCTGGAACTCAGTTACCACTTCACAGAGATTCATTTTTGGGGGTATCATAACTGATTATTTCAAGCATAGAACAGATGGAGAAAATGTGCTATTGAGAGGGCCTTACTGCTCCGATAACTATTCTACAGAATAATCAGCTATATCACCCACCATGTTCTTCTTGATCCAAATAGCCAGTCTTCAGATGCTATCAATCAGTGTGACCCTCTGTGCACTTTCTGATTTATGTCTACACAGCAACTTCGTTTTTAGCTTAGAAGGAATAATGTTTAACAACTTATTCCTGTATAAGCAAACTGAGCAGTGCTGGGGCAGTGACACCTGAATAATTGGGGCAGGGTTCCCGAGTCTTCATAGCTGACCCATGACAAGTTTTACAGGGATGCGTACATAAATAGCAGATTTCTTGCACTAATGGGGCTAAGGGTGAGAACGCTCATTGACCATCTCAACACATTATGCGAATTTTCTTCTATGCTGTCTAGTAATACTAAGAGCCAAATAGTGGAAAAACACTGATATCTCTTCAGTCTGTACTATAGATTCTTTATTTAAAGGAAATAGATCATGCTCAATTTATAGATTTAAAAATAGTAGGGAACATTTTAGCTAAAGGAATATGAAATGTACTTCACTAGTCTAAGATAGTCACTCATACATGTCTACAAGAATTTTCATCAGTCTTTCTATAGTACATCAATAGCAAATGGCTAAAGATGTTTCATTTATGTAATATAATATAAATGCTATGAACGATTAAAAGTAATGAAGTCTAATTATATGCTGCTGATACATGACAAAGTCTAGAATATAGCATTTGTTAAGGCCACAAGACAGAAAATGGTCAGGTACTGAAAAGGAGGTTTTCAGAGCAGAGGAAAATGGCTAACATTACCCTACGTCAAAGAAGCATATGCTGTTTCCTTTCTTTTTCGATATAACTAAAAATTTAAAGCCAAAACCTAAGGCTTAAAAAGATTTACTCAGGAGACAAGATGGGTACATGGCAGAGGAGCCATTAGATTCTAGGTAAACTCAGCCAGTGAGGGACCAGCTGTGCCCTTTTCCTAGAGCACCAACAGCCTTCTAGGAGAAAATAATCGAATACTTCTCAATGCCTTAATCCAGCTCGTGAAGGATATCACAGAAACTATCATCCAGATGGGACAAAGAAAATGATTTGGAGGAAGAAAGCTGAGATGCATGTTCATTAGTAAAAGGCATCTTACACTGCTCACCACACACTGTATGACCAGTAGAGATAATACCCCATTCTCATTTGTACCCAAGAGGAAGGGTTAAGCTTGTGCCACAGGGCTACACATAGCACCAAGTATCTGCAGATCAAGTAGAGAACAAAATTACTTTGCAATTGATTTTCCTCTTTAGAATATGATAAACAGGGATTTCTGGGGTTCAGTTGATAGAAAAGCAGGAAAAAAATAGCTAAATAAACCCAAATTACATTTAATGAGGCACAGGGTGATGACATGTGCAAGGTGTCGGGTGAGTCACTTCTAAAGGCATCCAGCAGTAGAGCTGGGTGGCAATTTTACTTAAAACAAACAAACAAACAAAAAAAAAACAGAGAAGTGAAGGAGTCCCAAGGACAGAAAATTATCAATTTTGGCTGGCATTGAGACAGGCCATGAGCCATAGAAAAACCTGTATTTCCTTAGAGTATTATTTCATCTCCACTAAAACTAGAGTTTTACCTTTGAGCATATAGTCAGCATTTTTGGGGAAAAGTGCCTATAGGTAGACTAGAAAAAACGTTAATATTCAGGTAAATGTTGGATTAATACCTATGCAAACCAAAGGGCAATTAACTCCCCGTGAATAAGAGCAGTCCTGGAGAGACTCTATGCATGGGTGAACATGTAAGAATTTCCAAATCAGCTTGCTCCCCATTACCTGTAGGAGTGGAGTGGGAAACAATATCTCTTGGGTCATTACCTTGCTGAGAGGCTGGAAAGGGGTATGAAATATCAGTTGGGAATCTCCAAATGCTGGTCAGGAAAAGCTAGCTGGAGTTCTGCTTGTGATCATGACTAATTATAAATGACCAATACATTACAACTCAAACAATACTACTGTCCTGTTGAACAGAACTTCTGGTTTACCTGGACTTCTGGCTTGATCCCTAAGTACACTGCTGATAGTCTACATATTTGAAGACTAACAGGAAAATTCAAGCTGTACAGGAAAGATAGAATGTCTCAAAGCAGAGTAAGAGAAGGCAAGTTGCTAAGCGAGACTGAAGGTATAGCTGTTGGATCTGGACTTCACAACTCTGCATTTTGATTGGCTGTAGTTTTCTGTAATGGTCTCCATCTGTTGCAAAGAGAAGTTTCCTTGATGAGGGGTGAGAACGACACTTCACTGTGAAGATAAGGATACATATTTATAATGTAGTTAGGAATTCAGTTGGATTAGTAAAGTGGCAGCTCTAAGTTCTCCTCCAAGATCAATGATTTCACTAGCCCTGGGCAGTTAGCTAGGTTTCCAGGCATATTTCTTTCTTCTTGAGTGGCCCTTAAGTCCAATCAGAGAACTATTGGTTACTGTTAAGATATGTATACCACTACTACACACTTAGGATTAGTATGCCATGCTGCTTGTTGTTGGAGTTCATAGGAATCACAGCTAGTTTCGACTACTGATTCTTATCATCATCTTTGGAAATATGCATGTTTCCTTCTGGTACCAAAAACGTTAGTCTTCAGGGAGGAGGCTTTCAGTTCAGGTCCAAAGGAGGGAGTCTCATGCCTTATATTAGGTTTTGTTAGATAGCTTGTAGCTCTTGTGGGCACATTTCCAGCCTCATTTAAACTACACACACACACACACACACACACACACACACACACATACACGCACGCAAGATTATATGGCCTGAGTCAGTTGCATTTATATACTTCTGAATATAACAACAAACAAAGCAAAAGAAGTCATGAATTTGACAGAGAGCAAAGGGGTATATGAGGGGTTGGAGGGAGTGGGAAATGACCTGGGAAGCCATTTCCTGTGGCTGGAGGAAAAACAGCACCAAGTGATGTTTGCCATTTCTCCATTAAAGTCATTGTTCCAGTTTTACATTTCACTCAGCATTGAAATTTTTATCTTGGGAAACTCATTGTATTATGGAAATGCTATTAAATAACAGAAAACCATTTATTCTCATTAAATGTTATAAGTAGAATGATCTCAATATATTATTGAAGAGACATAAAATTATGGCCATGTTATCTATGGTTATCTCATTAAAACAGGATCCAGTTATAGCCTATAAAGGGATGGGCAGACAATTTTTATATAAAATCTATTTTCTGCAAATAAATTATGTCTGAAAACATCAGGCTATAGACACTGGGGGAAGGTTCATGAAAGCATGCACATCAGGACATTTTTCTAGCTTATAAGAGATGGCCAACCCATACATACAATCACCTCATGCTTGCATACTAAAACAGAATTTAAACTACACACACACACACACACACACACACACACACAAAATTTCAATTAGAAGCAACAAATTACACAAGTGTTCTATCTTTTAAACATGACCTCAGTAATGATTCAGAATTTAATGCTTTTTAAGAAAAGCACAGTTAGTGTTTCAGAGCTATCAGATAAGACCATGTGTAACACATGTGAATTATTCTTGACTTAGTCTAAGAATAGGAAGACTAGAAAAAGGAAGAACATGTTATAATTACTTCTCTACACTATAGCATTTCTCCATGCCAATCTAGTCTGTATTTACACATAATGTTAATCTGTTCACATGTGTTAAAACTTAGTATAATAATTATTATTATTGTCATCATCATCATCATCATCATCATCATCATCATCATCACATCCAGATTTCAGAGGAAGCAATCATTCTAGAAAGGATGTCAAGTTCCTACTATCACATTAAGCAGAGGAAAGAAGTAATTTGGGGTTTGGTGTCTGACAATGAGTCACAAATTAGTAAGAAACTTAAAGTCATTCACATGTTTTAAGCATGAAAGATTTTTGAGATGTTGATCCATCTCCATAAATTACATATCATCTCTTCTGGGTCTCATCACCAAGGGAAGAGCAATTCCCCTCGTCTCTACAGCAGCTGCTCATCTTTGCAAAACTATCCACCCCTACCCTATTAATCTATGCTGATGATCTCTCTCTCTCTCTCTCTCCTCTCTCTCTCTCTCTCTCTCTCTCTCTCTCTCTCTCTCTCTCTCTCTCTCTCTCTTTGGAAAAGCTCCAGGCTCACTCTCTCACATGGTCCACAGGGAATCCTTGAGCTGATGGTCTCACACTGCACTACAGGGAAGCATGAGAATGCTTATCCAGGCTTCACTGGAAGGGCTACTTGAATAGTTGCCTACACACAGTGCGGTTGTTTCACAGGCAACTTGTTCACCCTGCATATAGGTAAAGAGCCTATGCCTATGATATAATAGACTTGGAACCTAGAGAGGTCAGAGGACAACAAGTGGGACTGGGAGATAGAAAGGCCATAAACAAAAGTAAAAGATGAACAACTTGAAGATTCATGCATGGTGAAGGACACGGTTTATGCATGGTGGAAAACATGACTCATGCTTGGTGAAAACCACAGTTCATGCACATGACAAACATAGCTCATGGATGGTGAAGAACATGGTTCATGCATGGTGACAAACATGGCTCATGCATGGTGAAGAACACGGTTCATGCATGGTGAAGAACATGACTCATGCATGGTGAAAACATAGTTCATGCATGCTGAAGAACATGGCTCATTCATGGTAGAGAACATGACTAATGCATGGTGAAGAACATAGGTCATATGTGCTAAATATCATGGTTCATGCCTGGTGAAGAACATGGTTCATGCATGGTGAAGAACATGGCTCATGCATGATGGAGAATGTGGTTCCTTGCAGTTGGAATACAGATTTTTTTTTTGGTCTGGTGAAGCACATTTGGAATGATAAAGATACATTATAAATAATCTTAATTACCAGGTAGGTGGCAGAGGTAGGCTAAATTCATGCTACATTTTCCTATCATATTAGTATTAGTAAGTATTAGTAAATGGCATGCATGAAGACACATAGAGATGGTTTCTTTGTTGGGATTTTTGAGGATTTAAATGTATTCAAAGGCACGAATAGAATATAGCCTAAAACTCTTCATTATATGATCCCTTTTCTCAATTAAAGAAAAAACAATGGGTAAAGGGTACATTAGTAAACTATTCAAGAACTACATTTAAGAGAAGAGGTGGGTGGTGAGTATATGTGGTGCCTGCAGAATTCATGTAGATTAATATGCTTTAACATTAAGATACTGGAGAGTTCTTTTGAGGCAAGTGGTTCTAGCTGCTGCTCTGATTTTTTTTTGGGGGGGTAATGGGTATATTATGGTATAAGCTGACAATTCTTCAAGTTAATCAAAATGCAAATCTATAGTTTTATATTGTTTCTTTTTCCATAGAGAGAAGAAACTGATGGAATGAGAACTAACGGGTGATAAAATTGCAGCAGAAAATGCTATCAATAATTCCAAAAATATGATAATATGTGCTAATATTGTAAACATTATCAACTTTGTTACCATACTTTCATGAATAAAGTATTCTATTAAATAGTTATAAAATTTGTATTATAATAAATCCAGGCGAATCTCAAGGGTAGCACAATGTTGCTAATTTTAAAGTAAATTTTTCTTGTATCTTTCTAATTGTTGGATGAAGCTTACTAGTTGGATAATCAAAGTACAATTCACTTTTGAGATTATATCTAAAATAGGAAATTATTAGTTATTTAATAATGACTTGGCTCTGGTATTTTGAGACTAAGGTACTAATGAAAATAAACCTAGTAGTTTAGAAATGCTTCAATATATTATTAAATTGTTTGAACTATGAATGCATTATTTTTAAATATTTTGCTATTTTAATAATTTTATGTGAAGATAGTTTAAAATGTGTGAAAGCTAAAATTCCCATCAGCTTAATTAAAACTGAAATTCATGTTAAATGTTTAAATAAAGAGATAAAGAGACCTCAGACAAATAATTCATACATGGTATCACATTTAATTCTTAGTAATAAGATGTTTTCATTAAAACATGCTTCAGTACTCCTTGGATAGCTCAACAGTTTTCATTAAATTGTACCCTTTTTTGCAAATATACAAGTCAAGGGATTTTTTCATAATGTATAATATTCTATTATAATTCTGTCAAAATATTATGTAAATTTTGAATTCCCTTTAACACGTTTTCACAGTAGAAGATCAACTTAATATAGATACATAAAGACTATGTATTTTCTAGAAAGACATCAGTTGTACAAATGCCACATTGCTCTGTGTTGAGATATTAGTTTTGATTGGTATTTAACTAGAAGAAAATAAATGAATTCATGTTAAAAATATGTTGCTTGAGTTGCTCTTAGTAGCTTATGATTAGAAGATCAAACAACGGTAAAGCAGCAATCAAGAGTAAAGGAGAGAAAGCATTGTGGATGAGAGCAGAAACAGTCTCAATAAATCCTAGCCTTATCATTATCAAGTATAAGTTGTGACACTTGTTTTAAAGTTTTTAATGGCTGTTTTTCCCCCTGCAACAGCCTCTGACAGTTTCCTGTGCCCAAACACCAATGCTGTTTTTAAACTGTTGGCTAAAGTATCCACATGGAATGCAAATCTAACTTTCTTAGACATAGCCACGATATTTAATCTGTATTAAAATTGATTTAAAACCCATCGTTGCCTTATAAATTCACTTTGAGGTCAAAATACATGACTTTTCTGCTGATGTTAGTAAATTTTTCTAAGATAAGGTTAGATAAAAATCAAATCTCCATTCCTAAATACCTAATCAAAGCTTATTATCAAAATTCAGTTAATACTCCAGGATGTGAAATGATAGTGTTGAACAAAAAAGAATAGAAATCTAATAAAAAGAAATGTTCACTTAGTAATAAAATTTATATTACTATTTTACAATATAAATTAAATTATATTAAAATTATAACTTAATAATAATCTAAGATATTGTGCTTCCATTAAGATGTTTATATTTGTTTGTATTTATTTCATTTTTTTTTCACAGTAGCCTGAGATTCACATTTTGTCCCTAGGTTCTTAATACAAGACTCTTTATGTTTTCATGAGGTTGTAAAGAAATCATAAGTTTTACTCTCTTGCCATATCTTGACATTTTCTAAACATCAAATTTGGTATTTTGTCTTCTTTTACAAATAATTCATAGAAGTGTGGAGGAAATGAGGGAGAAAGGGAGCCTTTAAAAGTTAACTGGAATAGAAAGCAAAACACAAAACAAAACAAAACCAAAAAAAAAAAAAAAAACCCGTTTTTCACTTATGAAAAGCAGCACCAATAATTATTCAATGAATTTAGAAATCAGCTCCAGCAGAGAGTTATATGAGATCCCTGCTGATATTGGTCATCTGAGAAATAATGATTTATTGCTGTTTGGTATATGCTTACTTCTGTGAATACAATTTTCCATCACAGAATCAAAATAAAATAAGCGTTCCAACTGCTCGTGAGGTTTCTTCAAAGAGACGAGGAGAAACAAATTGGACATTAATGAGTGTGTTAAGCAGAGCTGATTCATTCTCCGGCTGTGAAGAGAACAACAAATACAAGGAAACTCCACAGTGAAGCCACCTTACCCAGCTCTGCACTCAGGGATGAAGCAGAAATGTTAAAATCTACGTCTCGGGAAATGATACTTTAGAGAGACATTTGAAATCCTTGCCTGCTTGCTATCACATCATACTGAAACACTCAGAAACTAGAATTTCAGGTTTAAGAACAAGCTCATGTCAAAGATAGAATGCTTTTGGGGACATAAACCACTCGGTGTGCCTTCCCAAACTTAAAGTAAAATAAAATAAAATAAAATAAAATAAAATAAAATAAAATAAAATAAAATAAAATAAAATAAAATAAAATAAAATAAATGGCAGTCAGTGAGTAAACAAAGAAGGAAATGAATTTATTTCTATTTGAGGCCTTCTTACATCAGAATTTAACATCTATATACTTTCTCATCTACTAATTTTCAAGTGCAGATATCCACTAATGACTGATGTTTACACTAAGCATTAAAATTAGCTTTTAGGCAATGCAAACATACCTCAGAGTGATAATTTATGTGTAACCTAGTAATTATTTTTTTTACCATAAATATATAAAATGTTAAATAATTTAATTCTCAAGATGTAGTGAAAATGTTATTTTCAGGTCTTCTATCCTAGCCGGAAAAAAAATGTCCTTCCAAAAATCATAAATAGTAGGCAAGGAGCTTAAGTCTTGTCCCAGTTTAGCCATGATAAATATATACAACAGCATGTAAGCAGTCCTGTGTCGGGACAGAGCTGGGTAGGAAAGAACATCTTCATTTCAAGAGGGAAGGAAGGCAGAGGGAGACGATGAGAGTGACTATGATACCTGATGGAGCTTCTGCTTACAAACCTCTTAAACCTTGGCTTGCCAAGATGTCATCCCTATTCCATTCAAGTAATTTTCTTCCATGTCTATGCAAGGTTTTGAAATGTTCCCTTCCTCAACTCATGTAATTCTTAGACTATGTTTCCATCTTAGGCTTAACACTCCAAGGGAATTTTTTTTTTTTGTCCTTTACTGTTAAGTTAAATATGGGGGAACCATCCTGAACTAGTTCATAATTCTCTACTAAAAATATCCTCATTTTTCACAGGCTGGTATTAAGCAATAAAATAAGGTGTATCATTTGCCTCTGAGTGTAACGGCTCAGATAAAAAGAAATTAGTAATTGTCTTAATGATCTGCAGTCTAAATGTTATGCCCTCTCTAGGAAAATTTCACAGTAATATTATGGCTAGACTAACAATAAAGTTTCCTAGTTCATTTGTTTTATATCTAAAGGTTTAACTCCATTTTTTAATATAAGAGGTTAGGGTTGAAAATCCTCAAATTAAACAGAGGGCGCAATACACCTAGTTATTTGGATACTGATTCTATGCCAGCCATTCCCTTACATATTCTGAATCATTAAAACTTGAGAAGCTTTCAGGTTCTGTGAAACAGCTGGCTTTTAAGGACACACTGGATATATACAGAAAGAGCAGATCATGTATTTTTATTTGCTATTACATAAATGCCTTAAATACTCTCCATTGTGTAATAAGGTGGCTGCTGCCTGCCTCTGAGATCTGTAGATATGACCAAGTGAATTTGGATTAGCAATGGTGTTATTAGAAGGAACTTTTTGAGAGCTGTCACATTCGACTTTAACAGGTATGTTATTAATAAGGGAATGCCCGTCTTTAAAAACCCCTAAAGCCCGAATGTGCTTGGGGGTGCTGTTTATTTGTTTTGATTTTTGCTGTGAGGGCAACCCCATGGGGCCACTTAATAGGCTGCAGCACCTCACACTCTCCCTGGTTATTCTACTTGTGATGGCGCCTCCAGCTGAGAAGAGCTAAAATTAACAGACAGTAAACTAGACCCCCTGCCATCTCCAGAGGTCCAAATGCCAGGAATCTCAGAGAAAATTGTCAAAAAAAAAAAAAAATTCAGATATGAGGGGAGAGGAAGAAAGCACAAAATAATGAATGGTCTGGGTCAGATAGCCAAGGGGACATATAAAAAGATTTAAATGAGTACCTTCCCCTGTCCAATATGTACTGTAAACAGAAAATTTCGTTTAATCACTTTATTTGATATTTACCCCATGAGTTATGATGACCACACTCATGCCCATTTTATGGATAAGAAAAATAGTGACTGTGGATGGTCCTAAGCAGTGTCAACATTCAATCTTGGCAGGTTTCTGTAGAAGTTATTATTATTAAAATGTAAATTACACCTTATCAATCTCTTTTAAAAATTCTTCCAAGAGTGTCTCAAAGACTTGGAATAGAAGTTCCTTATAAATCATCACTTTCGACAGTGTCACCTGTGTGCTGCATTGCCCTCAGCTACATCATTAGGTACCATGAAGCATCCTTTCACATGTATGCCCTATGTGTTTCTCTCAGGACACACAGACATGCTGAAATTCTGAAGTGTGCACAGGGCTAATTCTTTTCATTAACTCTTACAGTCTACCTTCAGAGAGAGTTTTCTTGGCTTTGTGCAAAGAGACCTCTCCTATCTTCCCCTGCACGATCTTTTCTGCAGTCCTTCTAACTGATTTTTGTGTGTATATTCTTACCCAGCCCAAACCCCCTACCCCCAAATCAAATTCCGCTGCATACGGGGGCTGCTTTCTTGGCAGCTGTGTGACTTGCCACACAGAATAGATGTCCAGTGCATAATTTGGGTTGAATTCCTTCAGCCCTCACAACAATCTTTGGAGTAACAGATACGGAGGCGAGCTTACCAACGAATTCTTGACAACTCAAACCGTAGGGCTTGCTGCACAGAGAAGAACAATTAAAACAAAGCCAGAGGCAAAATCATGACCACTTTTCTATATACTGACGATAGACCCTCATCCCTGCCAGAAGCTGTCTTAATGAGAGGCATTGATTTTGAAGGAGAAGATGGCTGATTGCAAAGCAGGTAAATCTATGAAAGAGCTTTAACAGGTATTTATATCATAGGGTTTCCATTCAAAAATTCCATTTATAGACATGCCAGGCACGAGGAAAAAGAATGTCGGTGTGTATTAAAAACACTTCGGGGAGAGCAGAAAGTGACAGGGTTAACACTTTCAGGGCACAAGTGAAGAAGAATTTTATTCTTAATAGTAGGGGGATGTGTTCCCAGTGAACTGCTAGGGTCTTAGGAATCCTTTGGAACAAAACAGGAACACTAGCTTAAGCGAGTCACTGATCAGCACCAGGGAAAAGACTTACCCTCCCTGTGTAGGAAGCCTAGCTCTGACTGCGCAACTAATCATGGTAGATATCTTTAATAAGGAAAACTAAGGACAAAGAAAATGTTTTCCCTTCCAATTGTTCATTGTTCTCTCATTGCTCATTTATGCTAAAGCATGCTATTCCATGATGAGTTTTGACCAACGACAACCTTCAAGTCTTCAACCTGACACGTAGGAAAAGCATTCCGGGAAAATTAACCATTTTTCTCTTTGGCAAAGACAGGTGTAAAATTTCAAATTCTTTTCCCCCAACTTCAAAATATTTGTGAAGTGATCAAGTGTATAAGTGTGTGTGTGTGTGTGTGTGTGTGTGTGTGTGAGATGTACAAAACAGGCAAAAGAAATAGAAGTAAGCCTTACTTCTCTTTAAATAAGCATTAGTTACATTTGATGATCAAATGTTATTTTGTAAATGAAGAGCTGCAAAATTATTTAAGAATTTTACTAACCTTTAAAAGTTTGCAAAAATAAAAAAATTATGGATTGTATTCTACTTGTAACTATTCACAGGGCACAGTGACTAATATACTCAAACCTCCTGAAGTTAGAAGACTCTAGAGTCCATTTTCTAAACTCTCAGTGAAATAATAATAGTAATAATAATAATAATAATAATAATAATAATAAAAATGATAGTAATATTAAGAGTAGGCACTTAAAAAAACATAATTTTTGGGAAGACACCCTTATCTTGGATTCCTATGCCATTTTTGTCCTCTAGAAGAAGAGAGTATCTCCTTAGAATAGAGATACTAAAGTCTTACAAAAAGGAATGACAATAAAAGAATAATAAAGAGAAAATTATAAGATGATTAAAAAAAAAAACCAGGACCTCACAATGCCACAGCAGAAGCTGAAGACAGAAGCAGATATTGGGCTCTCTTCCTTTCTATCAGTCTCCCATTGCTTTCTTTCATCTTCTCTGTCTATCATTTCTTTCTTTCTCTTTCTTTCTTTCTTTCTTTCTTTCTTTCTTTCTTTCTTTCTTTCTTTCTTTCTTTCTTTCTTTCTTTCTTTCTTTCTTTCTTTCTTTCTTTTACCTATTTTCTAATCTCCCCACCCATCTCTCTTCAAATCGTGTTCATTTAAAATAAAGATTGAACAGATGAAGGCTTTCTGTCTGTACGAATTCTCCATCACTCTCATGTTCCTCTCCATGCTCTGCCTGGAATTCCACATCCCAAACACATCTGTCCTTGTGAATTTTTGTAGAGGATCTCGAAAGGACAAGCTCTTTATGTGACATATTCATAGTGAAACTCATCTTTAAGATGATCAATTACGTGTCTAAATAAATGCAGGGCATATATTTTTCAGAATCTCCACTGCTGCCAACTCTCTAGCCTTTTTTTTTTTTTTTTTTTTTTTTTTTTTACCATTTTGGGGAAAAAATCTATAAACAGAAAAAAATGTCGGTATGACAAGCAGAAAGCTCCAAGTGTGCTGACAATTAACTATACTTGAAAGAGATGAGAAGACAGTGAAGTTGAATCCCACATTAGCCAAACAAAAATTGGAACAAATAACAGAGAGCCTTGGAAAACAACGGTTAAATGAAAGCATTAGCAGTAAGTCTTGGGAGTTTCAAATCAAATCCTCATCAGACTGCTTTTAAAACATTATCTTGAATAAAAGTGCACATATTTGAATTGAAGGCATGTTTAATGTTAGCGTTCAAGAAAAACAAATGTGTCTTGAAAACATTTTTAATCTTAGTAAAATTCCAGAGTGGTCAGCGGCAGTACATTTTTCTCAGAATCAAACCTAGGATCAGAAACAAGGTAGCCTCCGTTCAGGAGGTGACATGGAAACCCATTCCATTTCAGGTCACAATGGAGAGACTGGCCAGAGTAAATGGTAAAGTTGGCATCACCTAGGCACACCTGTAAAGGGCTAAGCAAGGTTCTGGGGAAAGGGAAGATGGCTGGCCCACCTTGATATTACTGTTAACTTCTTCCTACTATCCATGTTACAAAGAAAGAGGCAGTGTTGAGATGGTTATTTTGTTCACAATAATCTTTCCAGAAGCCGTACAATCTTTCCTAAGTGTAAATGTAAACAGCGCTGCTTACGATGATAAAGGCAAATAACTCACCAGGTGCCAGGCACTATGCTCCGTCTTAAAAAAGAACTAACTCCCCAAATCTTATGTGTAAACATATGACAAAGGCATTGACATCAATACTGTCACCACCACTGCCACCATTATCCCCATAAGCATCACCAGTCACCATCATCCCAAATCTTCCATTACTACCACACTTTACTAAAGAAAGTAAGCTGAATTTTTCAAGCTCACACAGTTACTGAGCTTCAAAACCAACACAAATAGGAAAGAACAGTATACTTTGTACTTTATCTTAATTCTACATAAAATGCACAAATTCTTAAATAGGGCATTAAATAGGCATTCAGAAGGGAAAATAAAAGGGATATACATAATCAAGCATCAAAAGATGGAGGCAGTAAAGTAGCACAGTCCTAAACTAAGGGGCTATTAGAATACTGCCTGCATAGGAGGCACTTGGGGAACTGCATTTGTTCAACACCACTAACCTAAATTTAATGAGCAAGGCCGTTCTAGGACCTGTTATCTCTCACATTTACAGAAGAAGGTCAAGAGTCAAGACACTTGTTAATCTCAGAACCCAGGCTCGTACCAGCAATCCTTCCTGCTTTTCCAAAGACCAGCTCACACATTTCTTTGAGTTTATTGGGTTATTGCCCAGTTTGTTTTATCAGTCAATAGAATTACAGTGTTACTCTGCCCTCATCTGCCTTGGGAGGAGCTAAGTGATATCTGGAAGGAACTGACAGATGCTTGCAACTCTCATAGTTACATTTGTAACACTTACCAATAAATTTCCAAAACTGCAGTGCAGGTGCTAGAGCCAAACATATAAAGCCATCTGTATTCCACTTGGACATTAACATCAAATTGCACTGTGCAAAACCATATGATAACTATATTTCACTGGCAAGTATTTATGGGATTTCATATAGACTTATAATAAAACAGCTTAATCCATCATTTCAAATAGATATGCATGCGTGATTTTTTTTTGTGGATTAGGAGACTTCCTTTATGAAGCATTATAACTCTCAAAAGCTGAAAGCATGAGGCTAAAAACCTAAAATGGCAAGAATGTTTTCAATACTTATGGAATAATATGTTAACAAGTGCAAAAATCTCCACACTGAAGCTGAACAATTTTTTTTTTTACATAAAGTATCAATCTCATATAATGGAAACACGACTTTCACAAAACAAAACTAGGGGTAATTTTCACATTTCTGGGGGGAATAGTAAAAGCTTTTGCAGGATGTCTACTTTAATTATACTGAGGAGTGAAGCCTTCTTCAGGGATTGCTCTCCTATAGTTACTGTCTGGGTAAAATTTTGATCATGGTAATTAAAAATAAAAGTGACTACAGAAAAATTACCATTGCTCTAAATATCAGGAATCATTTAAGAAGTTTTGTGAGAAGATGTGAGTTTGGGGGCACTACCTTCTGAAGCACCCCAAAGGGTCTTCACTTCTAACATTGAGTGACCAGTGCCAGCATCAGCAGGAAGAGCAGGAGAGGCAAACTTTAAGGAGTGCTCTCTGCTGCATGTATAATTTGGATGGGAGAGCAACAGAAGGAAGATGGTCATTTGTTCAGAATGTTCTCGAGATGATGCAAGCAGGAACTGATTAATTCTCTCTGGGCACCTAGAAAATGGGACAGTTGTACGAACTTTGAAGAGAACATGGAGTATACAGGGTCAATATATGGAGGCTAGGAAAATTAAGCAAGGTAGGAAATTAGTGGATATGCTGGCCCTAGACAGTGTATTTCTACAGGGAGATATTTTAAAGGAACATCTACAGTAACATATATCTTAATCATGTATGTGGTGGTACGGGGCATGGTACCCAGAGCCTTGTGGTTCTTGGCAACCATTTGACCTCTGACCTGTATACCCAGGCCATGGTGCACTTGTCTTTAGCAGCTTTATGTAAGAGAGAATGATTGTAACTAAGGCAGAGCAAAAGATACTCTAGTGATGGTGTTCATGCTGATAGATAGCTCTGAGCAGGTTTAACACAAGAAAAATGAATTTCCTACACGAAAACCACAGAACTCTAACCTATGGATTACAGACACTTAAAATTGAACTTCACGTATGGCAGAGTGTGAATGAAAACAATCCCAGCATGGCTAACATAAAACACAGCACATCCTAGAGACAGCTGTGTTTTGATCTGCTTGCTTTGCAATGGAAGAAGGGCCCGGGCATCATTTTCC
Source organism: Apodemus sylvaticus (assembly GCF_947179515.1). Lineage (NCBI taxonomy): Eukaryota > Metazoa > Chordata > Mammalia > Rodentia > Muridae > Apodemus > Apodemus sylvaticus. The sequence goes on along the minus strand of NC_067481.1, from coordinate 88,760,372 downwards.
AGGGAGTGGTTCTGTGGCCACTGAGAGCACAGACTCAAAGACAGTTATTAAAAGGGGAGTTATTTACTTTGTAATATTTCAAGGGGACATTTTTTTTAACTCCAGGCACATCAATCCTTCAGTGTCTCCATCCCTAATTTGCATAAACACTGTAATTGACAGCTTGTTAACAGTTCATTAAGAACACTAAAACCTTGTGATAAACAACAGCCTGCCAACAACACACAGGACCAAAGATCTAGCCATGCATTTTATCCACCTTAGAAAGCGACCCGTTTTACCAACAGTCGGTCCAAAAGGCGGCTTTGCTAATCGATACGTTCACACACAAGTACTCAAACATGGCACTGGAAAGTGCTTATTAAGTCCTGATTATCAGTTAATTTGTGTCTCTCAGCCGACTAACTTCTCCGAGTAAATGCAGCCACGACCCCGATTTTAAAAATGCTGGGATAATTCTGTTCCAATAACTGCAAGTATCAGAAAGAATGCCAACTCATAAAAAGAAACAGAAAGAATAAAAGAAAATGTCAAGTTCTAACAATCTGCAGGTCCTTGTTGAAAAAAGAAGGAAAGAGGGGTGTGTGGAGGTGGCAGAAAATAGAAGAATCTCGTTTCATGCATGGCCCTTTCTTCTTAGCGGTCTGAAATGGAATATTTTCATGATTGCAGTTTGAAATACGCTGTAGAGGAGTGAGCGCAGCACAACACGGAGAAATCTATTTGTGATCCCCTGGCAAGATGCATTATAAAACTACTGGATGTTGTCTTTCCCCATCTTTGGATGAAAGCCTGATTATAAGCTCATTTCAGTTGAACAAATCTTTTTGGGCTCCCTGCTGAGCAGGGTGTTTACATTTGAAAGCAGAGAGGTTTTTCCCTCTCTGTACCTCCAGGGTGTGATCCTTGCTGCAAGGGCTTCCTGATTCAAAGGGATACTTGGGGGCTTGTCCAGGTATTTACGTTCAGATTTGAGAGAGTTCATTTCACATGAGCCTAGAAATGACAAGCATCCTAGTAACCCCCTGTTCTACCAGTCTCTCTTGTCTTCTTACAGAGAAGGGAAATATGAAATCACAGAAGAGCCTCTCCAATCACTGCATCAGGACCTGTAATATCAGCACTCAGCAGGCCGGGGCAGGAGAATAGGAAATTCAAGATCGGTCTCAGTATACTATATGTATACTGAGTTTGCAGCCAGCTTGGGCTATTTTAGACTTTCGGTCAAACAAAACCAAAAGTATTAAAAACACTCCACTAGAAACACAGGTGGGACCTGAATCATTTCTCCAAATACTTTGAAAATGCACCAATACTTGCAAACCACTTGAAACATTAGGACTACATAATTTTACCTATTAGAACCAGGCTCAGAGATTTCTAAAAGCTCACAGTTTAACATGTAGGTGTGTAGATTTTCTTGTATTAATATGTCTTGAGATGTTGACTGGAGAAAAGTAGATTTTTGTTTTATGTTGAACTGCATTTTGGAAAACTCTAAACTACTTTTGAAGATTGTGAAATTGTTATCTATAAATTTACTTGTTTTTAACTAGAATTCAGAGTATATCCAACCAAAAGGAGTGTGATTCTCTGTCCTTTCTATCCGGCAACCATCAGCACAACAAAAAATGCCAATCAATAATATTTACTTATTAAAGCCACTGAATATACTCTTATAAATTATAAAATTTATAAATTATATAAATTTCTATAATTATACATATTATTATATATTTATATAATTATAATGTTTATATAATTTATAAAATTGTAACATTTTATAAATGATAGGTACATATAATTTATATATTACAAAATGATATATTACAAAGTTATCATCTTGTACGAGTTCTGTCATTAATAGGGTTCTGAAAACAGAACTTCAGCATTATTTTTACAATTGGGTGGCTTTTCTCTTATTCCACATGGGATCTTTTCCTCACAAATTTGAAGATTGTCTCTCTCCTGCTTCCTTTAGTTCAGATCTACCTTGTACTTCAAGACCATAACCATATTTTCTATGTTCTTAGTTTTTAAATTTTTCATCAGGGCTTCACTCTGTAATCTAGGCTGACACTGAACTCACGAGTCCTCTGCCTCAGCTTCCCAAATATTGAGATTACAGGCACAGGAGTCAACAACCCGAGTTCTATCCTGGTCTTTAAGTCATAAATGGATCCATCTGTTCCTTTAGTCTTCTTTTTTTTGTAACACATATTTGAGTGTGTATACTCAAACAGGACCAGTTCTTAAGTCAGTGAATAACAAAGAAAAGACTTATCATCCGGACTCCTGCTCCAGCCTCAGTCCCACCCAGCCTCACCCCCTGCCATTTATATTCCAAGGAGGAAAAAAAGGATACTCAAAAATTGTGTTCAAAAGGAAACTATGTAGTGGCTTTTTGGAGGGTAGAGGAACACAAAAATTATGAAAGGTCTCATTACATAAAGTGAGTATAGTAAATGCTAATAATCTGTACCTAGCTTTTCCTCACAAAAACAGTATCTATGTACATGTATATATTTGTATTCCTAGTTATCACCTGTTGATTCCATATGATATAAAAATATAAATATAATATGTAAACATATATTCCATATAAAATATGGATATTATCAGGGCTGACCATTTGGTAATGAAGAGCCAATGTGTTTGCTCTTCTCTGAGGAGGATTTCGAGGGGGAAGAGCGAAGAGAGAAATGTTGCATTACAATATAATTTCAGGAAAAAAATATAATATGTAACTAATTACATGTATGGCTTTTCTTAGTGTCAGAAATAATGTATTCTCATGATGAAAGTTTTAATTGTATGGTAGAAAAGTGTGTGTGTGCTTATGTATGTGTTTGTGTGTATGGGGGTGGTATGTACATATGGAGGTCAAAGGTTATTTTCATACATATTTCTCAATCATGTTCCACTTAATTAGTTTATTTAACTCAGTCTTAACAGAGTCTCTCATTGAATCCGAGAAGCATGGATTTGGCAAGGTTGGCTACCATCAAGTTACATGAATCCTGCTGTCTCTGTCTCCTTGGTGTTAGGGTTACAGCTACAGGTGCCATGCCTCTGTTTTCACTGGAGCCCTAGGGGTCTGAGATCAGGGCCTCATGCATATGTGTCAAATCCTAAAAAAGACAGAGCCTCCTCCTAAGTCCTTGGACTGTTTATTTTTACTGAACAAGGAATCGGTAATTTAATTCTCTGAAAGTCCCTCTTGTGATTTGCAATGTCCCTCCTTGGATTTCTTCAGTGTTACAACACTGAAAAATGTATTCTTCTTTTATTCAAAATCACAAAAGGACGTGCAAATTCAAGACTGTCCTTTAGGTCCCTCTGTCTCTGGGCTGTGTTCAGTGCACTCTTTGAATTGTCAAGTCAGGAGTTACCATGAAAATACATAGTGTCCCAGACAGCCCTCTCTCTGTTTTAGTCACTCTGAGCTTGGCTTCTCAGAAACCTAAATGAGGCACAAACTAATGCTCGTAAAACTTTTATCATTGAAGCTCTTCTGCCAGCAAGGCATTTGCACCTTTTGTATATGCATCTTTCATATAGTGATAGGATATCATTTATAACACCAAAATACAAACATGCATGTCATTTTAAGTGTGGATGGATGAACAGGTTTATCTATAGCAGTCAAACTGACCTAGTGCCAAGAAAGCATTTTTCATTCATAATAATGCCTAAAAATGATTCTTTCCAGGTAGTTTAAAAATGACCAAGGCAAATTAAACTTGCCAATAATTCCTATTCATACTGGATTTCAAAGGCGAGTCCATGATTCCCCACTAGACCCCCATCCCAATCCTTACTCCTATCCCCTATCCTAACTCCTACCCCTCAGCCTCACTCCCCCAGCCTCCCTCTCTCTCCACCCCTCACTCCCATTCCCAACCTTATTCCCAAAAGATCCCCCAGCCTCATCCCATCCTCCAGCTCCCTTTGCCAATTTCGATTTCCCAATCCTCATTTTACAAAATAAAGCTAAACAAAGGTTCTAAGCATTAACCTTTCCCTTCTAGAAACGACGGGAAGCCTTGCTCCTAGTGGAGGAGCTTCTGGAAGTGGGTAGCTGCTCCTGGAGGGAAAATCATTCTCTGGGGGTGTAGTCACTGGGAGGTTGCCCATGCTCCAGTGCCTAGCCCTTCATTCGTGCACACATTGACAGCAGGAATTCAAATTAACAGGTTACCTTTTGTTTTTCTTTAAAGGGTATGAGGTTGAGTGGGAAACATGGGAAGAGATCTAGGGAAAGTTAGGGGGCCATGATTATATTACATTATGTACTATTATGAAATTCTCAAATATAAATTTTAAAAAGAAAATGAATGCATCCTCAAGTGCCCTTCAAAGGAAAAAAATCATGTATTTAACGTATCCTTGGAATAATTTGCAGAGCAATCTGTTTATCTAATATTATCTACATGATGTTTTGAAAGCAGACAGGGCCCCATGTCTTCTAATTGGTCATGCTCCTGCATCATGCATGCCTTGATCATTGTTCTGAATAAGGCCAGATGGCCAGGACTTTGTTTGTAACACCTTATTTTTCTTAGGTCATACAAGATAAGATCATATAATTTTCTTGGGGATTTTCCAGAAACCTGGAACACTAAAACAACAGCAAAAACACCCATACCCAAACCCCACAGTTGGTATGCTATTGGTGTGTTGTTAGTGACAGTGGGGGCAAAATACTGCTTTAAACAATGCATAATATTTTTATTCTAATTCTTATTTTGCAAAATAGTTTAATTTGATTGGGGAAGCATGAGTATAAGCTCAAGTTTTAAGTGATACATTATTCAATGCAAATTAATGCAATAAAAATGAATATATAAATGCCAAGCAAAAGGTAGGGTCAGTCTCCGAATGTACACAAAGGAATCAAGCAATGTAAATCACTAGAAAAATAAATATTGACTTAGTCCACAGTTGGTAACAACCACATCCAGTGAGAGCCAATATTGCATGGTGCCTGATGGCTTCCTAGTGAAGTCAGACAGGGCACTCTTTGGATACTAGCTCTCTGTCATATTGGTGGGCAAGATTTTTGATTTTTTTCACACTTATGATTCATCAGCTATGAAGAGAGAGTCACGTTCTGTATGACACATTAATTAAGGTAGGCAGTGTATGAAAACCACATAGCACAGTGCTTGGCACAGCATTCAATACATGACAATTATAACCAACTACCTCCATGTGCCAGGGGAGAACCACAGAAAAGAGAGACAAACAGCACCTACGCTTTGTAGGCTGAAATATGAATAAGCAAAAGGCCCTGTACCACTGGGAGGCGATCAGGACAGATGTAATCAAAATTTAAAATCTCCAACTGGCAGCCTCATATATATAGGCTCATTGGCATGGATCTGGAGGTGGCTTAGAGATGGAAGGACCGGAGGAGGGCATCTCACTCCAGGAGCAGAGGGATGAAAAGAGACAGGGATGCAGGCTGTGGCAATGGAAGGAGGGCTGATCTAAGGGACTGCTGGGAAAGAAGCAGCAGGTGTTGGTGATAAATTGGATGTGGAGGGTGAAGGAGGCAAGTCAAAAATAACTCCAGGATGGGAGCTTTGAGGAGGTGGAGAACAGCAGAGCCGGTGATGGGAAGATGGAAAGGAGGGGGTATGATGCCCGACATGGAGTGCCTACCAACAGGGGCACCGACAATGTTCTACCATCATGGCAAGTCTGAGTAATTTGTATTAGAAGCAAAGGGAAGGAGATGAGCTGGGGAGTAAGTCCTGGTCAGAGCAGTTTCTCATCGATTTAACTTTAGAACGTTGATACTGTCTTAGGCATCGATGACCACAGTGACTATCCCAAGGGCAAAGAAAGTTCAAACCAAAGCAAGTGCCTTAGGATCAGGGGTCAGATCCTGCTTGAAATAAAAGGGGGCGGGGGGAGGTGTGTGTGTGTGTGTGTGTGTGTGTGTGTGTGTGTAGGGGTGGCTTTACACAGCACATTTTTAGAAGTGCATAGAAGAAAAAAGAAATTTCCTATGTGATTCTACTTCAAACTTACACTGCACCAGTGTTCCTCATGCCTCCGACTCTGACTGTAGCCCAGTGTTCATAAAAAAGAAAAACAAAACATACAAACAAACAACAACAACAACAAAACCAATCAAGGGACAGACAGGGAACGATTCTCCTGCAGTAGCTCTAGTGAGGTGACTTCATGGCTATACACATTTTGGTAATTTTGTAATAAATTTGGTTTAATGCAGTGTTATTCCAGTATGTGCGTTACCGCTACTGTCATCACGGGCCTTTTAGAGGTATCCGAAAGTCTGTTTATCTTGCAAATAGTTGCAATGCAAACAGGAAAAAAAAAGATTGTTCTATTTTGTGTTGCTTAAAAACTACTGGTAATTAGGAGGCCCGCATGTATCTAAATCAAAACAATCACAGCAATGCTTTTAGGATTCCTGTAATGAAATCCATAGATGAGAATTTACAGTGCTCCATAACCAGGAAAACTGTGATATGAGATTGCATTGGCTTGTATCTTACCTAAAGTACAATTACCATCTGCAACAATAACGCCATGGGGTTATTACATAAACCTACATAAAGGAATTGGCAAAACTGCAATAATGACATCTATACTATTTGGCTTATTCCTTAAAAATTACCAAAATGTCAGTGGCTAGTAAAAGGAACTTTGGATTTCTTTCTGAATTGCCACTGTATACCACCTCAGCCCACCCCATTCTGCTACCCAGACATACACACTCTTACACACATATCTCTCAAACTATTTCAAAAGCAGGAACAAATCTAACCCAAACTGAAAAGTCCTTGGCTCTCCAAATGACTATAAATTGCATGGCTAAGTGCATATGGCCCCAGGGCTGTCACAATTACTTCTCCTGACAATTCATCATAGCATACTAATTCTATAATATCATTACTGCGTCTCTTCTCACTGTACTGATCCAGCCAGTTAATTTAATCAACTAATAATAGATTCCGAAATGGATGCAAGGGGCCCTAGCACTTCAAATTACATTACTAGAGATGTACTATGGTGTAGAGAATACATTCCATGCTATTCCACCTTACCTCTACAAGTTACTTTTTCAAGTAAAGTAGGGAGCCTTTACCACCAAACATTCTAACAGAAACATTCTAGCCATGGAATTTTCTTTCAAAATCAATACCTTTTAATTTGTTTAAAATATATTAATTATATCAATAGAGGAGCAAAACAATTCTTTCTATATACAGGGTTCTTTGTGTATATTAATAAGACATGAAACTTAGAAAGATTTTCTAAGAGTAACAGAAATCCCAGAGTTCTCTGGTGAGGTACACAGTGAGCCATTCAAATTGGACAATTAATCGCATTAATTTCTAATCTGTTCTGCAAATATCAATGATAACTAGAGGGCATTATTCTTTAACATCACAGCCCACCCCCCATACCATGAGGAAGAATAAGGTAATTTATTATGAAGAAGAAAATGCCTCCAAACAAAATACCCCGCAAAATACACATCGGGTAAAGTAAATTATACAAGTAGGCATGAGTCGCTCACTCACTTGTAGGGCTAAAAGTTTAGTACTTCTGAAGTTCCACTTACTTTTTAAAATAACTATATGAATCCAGTTTGGTATTTCTATAGAAAAGAGTTTACTTATCTATCCTGGAGTTGCAACAGAGGCAGAAAGGAAGGTAAGTACAGTGGGCCTAACAGCTGACTTCCGACATATATTGTATTGTTAAACTAACAGGCAGATTAGTTTCTGCTTCTGCTGTGGTCTTGGCAACCTCTTCCACCTGCATACACTTGCAGGCACAGAGAGTCCTGCAGTGACTGCCCAGCTGATGGTAACTTAAACTGGAACAGGGCCCATTTAGTAAAACATTAACTGATACTTTACTCGGCTGGAGCCTCCCATGTATATTTCTAAAATCTGGATACCCAATCCTTTCTCCAAGTTTCCCACTTCAGGCATTTATTCTAGTGCTTGTTCACAAGGGCGATGTTCTCAGCCAGGCATGAGAGACCTAACTAACCAGCGTCGAGGGCCAGAAGCTACATTAGCACGGGTTAAATTTAGTGGACCCGCTGGCTTGCATTTCATTACACTAGAACGTTTTGCAAAGAGACCTCAAGAAAAATCTGTATTTCTCTCATCCACTACCATTCATTAGTTAGTGTCTTCACCCACCCAGACATAGCAATTAGGTAGGTGACGCTTAGAAGTGAGAAGCCCCCTGCCTGGGAAGTATGGACCCCAGCCCTCTCTTAAATCACCATGTATTACTGACAGTTTTCATCTCAGACAGAACAGAACCAACTTCAGCCATTTTAAGCCTTCAGTTCTAGACACCTGTGTCCACTGGAGTCTCCAAAATCTCCTTAACTCAGAGGAATGTTTTAAAAACTGTGATTTTTTAAATATGGGGAATTTATATAACATGTTTACCATGAGATTTAGTTTTTTTTTTAACTTGCTTTAGATATTCTGATTAATACTTTTCTAAGATCAGATTGTGTACTTAGAGACAGTGACCTTAAAACTATGTGTGGCATTGTTTTTATTAGAATTTTACAAGTAATGTGGATTTCCACAAAAGTCAGTGCCTACCTGGCACGAATCTCTCTTCTGTTAAAACGTGAGAAAACTCTCATCATGACAATGTTTCTGTTAGTTATTTTAAGACTGAAGTGTAAGTTCAGTAAAATGTCCGTGCAATGTCACCCTTTGCTAAATGTGATTCAAATCGTGTTTACTTTGCCTAAATGCAAGGCATCTCCATGAGCAATGTAATATAACAAAACAAATAATTTTCCTTCCATCAATATACAACAGCTTTGTTCATCACTGAGAAACATTGGGTGGTAGAGTATTGAATGCTATGCATTTTATGCCTAAATCAATGTAGTGTCTTGCAGTTATACCACCTAATGTGTTTTTAAGTCATCCGCTACGGAGATCAATGTGGTTCTTATTTGATATTCAGTGTTAAGTTAAGCCTCATAAATTTAGAATTGCACTCTGTTATTTTGATGGTTATATATTAACCACGTACTGAAAGTTTTATGATTTTAGACTCAGCCTGGCTGTAAATCATACTGGTTCCATACATGAGGCATAGGGTCTGGCTTGATTTTTATTGCTCTGCTCAGAAAGAAATGGATGGATGGATTAGTGTGTGAAGAAGGTAAATGTATAGTGTGTTTGGATAAATACTTTAGGCAAGTGAGCAGTGAAGTCATGCCTCGGAAAATTCAAATGAGACAACTCATGGAAGACAGCCTTGTAGGCTCTGGCGATAATGCAATGGCATGGTCTCACAGGTCAACAATATTTTACACTGGTTCCTTTAGGGGCATGGACCTTAACCTCAGCAGAGTTCATCTATGTTCACTCTGTGGTCAGAAAGTCTGACGAACATGCCTCAACTTGGTTAAAGCAACAGGGGAGAATGACACCCCCCTGTGCATGTGTGTGTGTGTGTGTGTGTGTGTGAGAGAGAGAGAGAGAGAGAGAGAGAGAGAGAGAGAGAGAGAGAGAGGTGAGAACAGTATTCAATCTGTGATGTATATTATATTATTTCAAAGAGACAACTCCTCACATTGATAAATAGAGATATAACACTGGAATATACCAAGGCTTAAAATATGTGTATGTAGAAATGATAGCATTGATTAATAATGATTATCACAAACAGTTAAAACCAAAACCAAACCAAAACAACAACAATAGAAAATCCAATGAATCAACCAAACAACCAAAACCCACCAGAGTAAGGGTTTTTACAAAGCAAGGCCAAAATTAGATACAGTGAAACACAGCTTCCCTCTAAGAGGCATTTCTCAGCCAATTACAGGGAGCAGGCCAGATATATTTCTAACCATTACCTCCACAAGAAGGGAAAGTTTGGTAAGATCCCAAACAGTCATGAGCCCTGAAGATTCCAGTTTAGTCCCTGTACTAAATATACATTTAAAAATCATCATTGAAGTTGCCTTTTATGACATGGTTTTATATTCTGTACTCATCTCCCAGAGTTAAACATGCAACATCTTAAAGTATGAGTAAACTGACAGATATGACAACATTTCAAAGAGAATTATGTGAGTCTTGGCCAAAATTCTGATTAGTTTAGAATGAGCAGTCTTTAGTGGTAAGGCAACAGTTACTGGTTTCTCTTCTCTTCTCTTCTCTTCTCTTCTCTTCTCTTCTCTTCTCTTCTCTTCTCTTCTCTTCTCTTCTCTTGTTTCTTCTTTTTTCCTTCCTTCTTCTTTTCTTCTTTAAAATTATTAAGAGGTGCAAACTGCCTAACCTTTCTGTTTCCTCTGGTATATTATCTACTACATCAGTGATTCACAGAGGTATAGCTTAAAAATCATTCTACATTTTCTTTTGCCACTTTAAAGATTCATGAATGGAAAACTTCATGACGAAACATAAATAAATAAAATGTGGTCTCATACAGAGACTTAGGCAGTAAGAAATTGGCAGAAGTCATCTTTTTTCACAGAAAAGAGTTTCATAAGTGTATCTGTTAAAATATTCCTGAAAAAAATGTTTTCAAAGTTGTATTTGACTAGCAAGTTTGTTAATACCCTAATCAGATCCATATATTAGTAGAACATACTGGATCCAAGATCATTCACCTCAAGCACAGGGTGATATAGGTTGCACACCCTACTTCGTGCTTTCTAAGCCTCTGGAGTGAAGTATGGGAATGCAGTCTAACTGTCCCTGTCTCCACCGGCCTCCCATTCATTCTCTTTGACAACAGTGCCAGTGCTATGGAGACCCCACTTTAAGAAACAATGCTAAAATCACTTCTCAGACATTTTCTGTGGTTCTGCTGCTCTTCTCTGAGCCTGTTTTCTAGGAAAATATTTGGTCCAGGTGTAGGGGCTTTGAGGATTCTAAAAGCCTCCTTGTACTCAAATAGCTAAGCACAATTTCAGTATAACTTCTATGTGAACCCTCCAATTATCTACACTCAGTGTGGCAGCTGGAGATTTAAGTACCAATTGGGCATGTAGAAAGCATTTCTATGGGCAGCCGTAACAGTGCCTTCTAGAAAGTACTCCCGTGGAAGTAGTAAATGCCTTACTGTTTTTACCCTTTTGTCTTTTATTCCTTCCTTCCTTCCTACACACACACACACACACACACACACACACACACACACACACTCCACACACACACACACACACACACTCCACACACACACACACTTTGAGCAGTAGTTCAGTTGTAACAGATGAAGGATGACCATGATATTTTCAGGATGTAGGTACGATAAACAGATCATCCAGTAACCGAAAGGTGGAAATATTAATTCCCGATGATCTCACACATGTTCTTGCATGGAAGATTCTTCTTGATGAAATTGCCAGAGCTTTCATAATGATGGACACTCCAATATAGTGTTCTCCTAATGTTTTCTAGAACATTGTATAACTTAGATAACTAATCAAGTCTTCTGGACCTGATGGCAATATTTTTAAGCTGTTGTTCAGTTACTTCTGATTATCACATGCACGGACACTTAGCCACAATGGGGTAGGAAACACTGCATTTTGAAATCTCATCATTTTGGTCATGCTTTTGAATTCACCTCTGAGAATGCTGGTTCATCTCCTTCAGTTAATGTTTCAATGTGCCCAACTAAGATGATACAATTTGCTTATGAAAGCACAAGTTAACTGTTAAGTGTTTTTTCATATAAATTTACTCTAGTTTGGCCTATTTTATTTATCATATTGTCCTACCTTCTTCTAGCATTTAAGAAACCTGGCCTATATTACTCAGATAAGCAAAACCCCAAACTCAGTTTGGAATGTGCCTACATTTAACATAAAACTTCTGTTCTTTCTCAAAGAATTTGCACTATTTGGAAAAATTTCAAAGGAATACAATTATACATATTTATCTAAAAAAAATTTCCATCTACTGTTGAGCTTTATTTTTCTATATCACCTTCTGGATTGAGTTTGTTTGTTGGGTCTCCATTGCATCATGAACACATGAAGCTTCTGGATGGATTTTATGTTGAACATCCTTTGCAATACTAGATGTATGTTGAGAAAATGTACCTTACATATATATAGAAGTTTAAAATGGACTCTCTAAAATATGTAATTAAAAAGTAGAGCTCAGAAATACATTTCTGCCAGTCTCGTGGTCAGTCTCTAGCTTACATAAATAATAATGGCAGGCAAGTTGCCTTCCTCTGAGGAATACTTTCTGGAATAATTTTAGACCTGCTTTATGTACACCAGGGAGGCTGTCAGTTTATCTGATCTTCAAACACACTGTGAACTCTTTTGGGATGATCGCTGGTAAATCAGAGGCCATTTGCTTAAATATATTTAATGTTTCTTTTTCAATCTGAATGCTGAATTCTCCGTCTTAATTTAGGATTTGGAATCTTTTTTAATTTTCACAAATGAGTCGCCGAGAATGCAGATAAGATAAAGGCAAAGAAGCAGTTTGTGTCTATACCACAGCACAGAATAAATCAATTCATTGAGCATATGGCTTTATTAGGCTTAAATAGCTCTCCCCCAAGATGATTCTGAGCACCATATTTTGAAAGATAAGGTAGTGGGTTGTTGTTTTTGGATATTTGCCTTCATAAAGATAGGCCATCTGTCTCAACAAGTGAAAAGATTCGAATGCTTTGATTGCTATTTTCCTAATCAAGATAAATCCTAATGTATTTTAACATGCTGATTAACTCGAACTGACATTCTATCTTAGAGAGGTTTGCTGGTATCATCACTGTCAGAATTGCAGGCTGTCCACAAATATCCCTGCACAATCTTAAGTAAACATATGGGACTCTTATTTTCCAAAGCCAGAAGAGAAAAATCATATAAAAAGAATATAGCAATAGCATAATGAAGCAACAGAATTTGTCCTTTGTCTGAGTAAGGAAATGAATATTAGTTATAAAATCCTGCCCCCTCATTATTACTGATATTTTACTCATGACATAAATATTCCCACCTAAAGTATAGAAAACTGTAAGGAAATTTCACCATGTAATACCCATTATCATTTAAAAAATCCCTTCAAGCATTAGTAATGTGGTTAGTATCTTTCCATTACCAATGTGCTGAACAATATTTAAAAATCCCACGAAAACAAATTTGCTTGACTACATCTGATGTTACTAAAAATTATATTTTTATTATTTAATAAATTAGAAAACTAGAATAATGTGCAGTGTCTTCTGTAATCTTATTATGTATGCATGCCACTGTCAATGTTTCTGAGCACACACTTCTAGTCTGCTATGTGAGTTTATCTTTTTCTCAGAACAATAATTGGTTCTATAATGTGTAGGCCAAGCTTTAGACTGCTTATTAACTGAACAATAGATGAACAAGTACTTCCCTATATTATTAAGATTTCACAGTTTTTTTTTTAAAAAAACAATTGTCCCTTTTAGATTTCTAAGTTTCTTGAAGCATTTCATGACTTTAGTGGGAGAGGCTTATTCTGGTTGGGCTAGACATCTAAATCATACTTTCTTGATTATTATGAGATAACCCAAGCTACCATCTTGTGTTCCCATAAGTCCCCTCTCACCATACATGGTTTTTGATCATTGTCACAGAATAGGCAATTGCTTAAAGCAGATTGGCTTCAATCTCATTCTAGTTCCTTGATTCTTTACAAAAACCGTCTCTGAATCCAGATACAGGTAAACCTGAATTTGTTTTGTGAAGAGCATGGCCTAGGAGACATTTCCCAAAAGACTGAGTCAAAGTGTCTTTCAAGTCTTCCTCAGTGAATTTATTATAATACTTTATGAGACAATGCATGCTATACAATGATTGCACATATATTTGTATTTTCTTTCAAGATGAACAGAAGTATTCGCTGGATTTGGAGGGAAAATATACAGAACACATACTGGTCTAAGATGCTATTTCTTGGCTGGTACCTGGTCCAAAAGTAAGTACTTTAGCACATCTCTAACCCACTCAATAAGCTTGCTATTATTAACTAAAGACTGCATTTCAAGTACATTATGGCATCACTCGAAGTAATAGCAACTGAAATGTACCTACTTAATGGAATCGATCTTTCATAAAGACTGCAGTAAAGTATTATCAGAAGTCACTTATTGAACTTTATTTCTCAATGATATAATAAAAAGAAGCATGTCAGGAATAAAAATGTCATTTGTCATCTGCATCTCTGGCACCTCAGAAATGGTATCAAAGAGCAGGGGTGGGCCCTCCTCACACACCACAATGAGAGTAAGGATTAGCCATTTCCTTAAGCCTCATGCTAAAAGTCTTTTTTTCAATGCCTAGAGTCAAATTCTAGTGTAATCCACTCATGCACATAGTCCAGTGTTCCTGGGAAAGACCGATGTCACAGATTTGTTTTCCCTACTAAACCACCCCAGGGCTCTGGTTTCAAGCTTCCCTATACTTTTAGGAATGGAAGTGATTTGAGAGATTCTACTTGATCTTTTTTTTTTTTTTTCTGCCGCATTTCTCTGGTTTGTCTCTAGAATGTTTAGTTTTCATGGTATGTTTGCTAGCCATGATGTCTTCACGTACAATAAAACATCTGCAATAGAGCACGAGTGCATTAGGGGGAACAGTACAGATCAGGCATTTCTCCAGAAAAAGAATCAGTTTGGGGGAATGAGATTCTCCAAATATGGTATCGTAGTACTTGGGTATCCAGAATGTAGACATTGAAAACTCTTTCCATCTATTGTCCCCAGGAGTAAATGGAAATAGGTTTTCTGGGGGGAGAGGGAAGCCTGTGGACAAGTCTGTGAATTTTGCTTGCCTACTATAAGATTCTATTTCATTCAAGTTAATTAAGTCGTATATTAGGAGACATCCTTAGAAACTAACTATGTGTAATTTGTGATAGATTGATTTAGCATTGTTTACCTTTACAATAGTGTGAAACCAAGACACATTCATTAGAAACTGCACTTCAGGTTTGGAATTTCTTCTGTTACTGCATTAGTACCCTGTGGTATAACACTCTTGTGGTACAAAGCTGTAAAAAACCAGCAGAAGAGCCTAGCCAATCAAATGATCAGTAGAAGAATACTCTGGTACTCTAAAATATATTTTTAGGTATGATGTCATGCTTTGAATGAGAAGTGTCTCCCACAGCCTTATGTATTAAACGCTTGGTCCCTGGTATGTGGTGCAGTTTGGGGGAGTTTCTGAAACTTTTAGGATGTGGAGCCTTTTTGGAGGAAGTAAACTAACAGGGGCTGGAGAGTTTGTAGTCTTGCCCTATTTCCAGTTAGTTCTTTTTCCTTCCTGTGTGAGAAGTTGCAGTCCCTTAGGTTCTGGGTGTAGATGACTGACTTCTGCTACCCCTCCCTTTCTATCATTGACTTGTCCACTAGACATCACAGTTGTCTAGTTGTAGTTGGTCATGGTATTTCATCACAGCAGCAAGAATGTAGCGGATCCACATGTCCAACCTGTGGCTTGCTGCCTATATCCCAAGACAGTTTGAAGCTGGCCCAACACATCTGTAGAAGACGATGCCATTTCATGTCAACTAGCAGGGCACTGTAAACTGTACTGTGTGGCCAACCTGGGACTCAGGTTAACCATAGTTTATCTTTTACTCATAATGCTGTTAATTTTGAACAGGTTTGTTGGATCATAACCCTGATTAAATTGAGAAACATCTGTATTGGTTTCTGCTGTGGTATAGAAAATTAGAAGGTAAGGATACTGTGGTAGTAACTGGCCTGAGCTTATTCCTTCCTCTTTAGTCATACACATGTTCCAATCTTCTCTATTCTCTACCACTAGCAGAGAACATGTATGTGCATTTGTAATGACCATATTCACAGTTACTTATACTCTCTACCTGGTTCCTATAAGCATTTGAGTTTGGGGTTATTGCTTGTAAGGCCTCTGTCTCCACAAACTGTACTAATAATCCATATCATGACAAGGATCTTGAAAAGAAAGAAACTCCAATGCCCTAGAACCAAGGACAAAGCAGGCGGTATACGTCAAATGCATATAGAATTAACCTATCCTCTTTTCTTTCCTTTTCCTATTTGCATGCAGTGTTTTCTCAAATGAATTGCTGGTGTGTGTTTTCCTTGAATGTTTAATTACTACAGTAAACAAACACCTTATTTTTTATTTAAATTATTAATCAGGAATTGCATTTATCCCGGTATCTGGAAATGCAGCATTCTATCCACCCTTCCCCATTCCAAAGTCCATGTGGTTCAATGATCAGAGAATTGAATTGACAGCATTATGAGATATCTTCAAGCCTAGAACAGACCTAAAGATACAGAAACAAATGACTGCCCTGGGAAGGAACTGGATGCAGTAGTGAAGCACGGAGAGTTGAATGTCTCTAGAATGTAATGTGGCTTCAGTGGTATGTAGTGCATGGCTTTAGGTAACACATTCCTCTTGCATGGCAGTCAGTCTCCTCATCTGTAGCATGCTTTTAGTTCCTCTCAGAGTTGGGGAGGACACAAAAATGTGCTCATTATAGTAAAAGACATTCCATGGGATAATACTGATGGTAACTGTCTTAAAAATCCTACCAATAAAAGAAGGCTGGTGGTTTTCCTGCTGACACTTATTCACATTGGATATTTCAAGGATTAGGCCAAGTCCTGAAATAGCCAATCTACTTTACTTCAGCATATGCAACTAAGCATGCAATTGTAATAATAATAATGATGATGATGATGATGATAATAATAATAATAATAGTAATAATAGAGCTATTTAAGTCTATTGATAACACTTTATCCTGTGAATATGCGTGTGGACAACAATATAAGTCCCACAGGGTGCTGGATGTCAGGTTGTAAAAAGAGAGAAGCTGATTTGGATCTGGAAAGTAAACCAATCATTAAACATCCCGAATGAGAAGTGACAAGGTGAGTTAGTACAAACTCTGAGCAAACATTACCAATAAGTTTAATTAAATACGAGTCTATTCTTCATGCTGGAAGCTCATTTAGAAATGGCATTGGGTATAGTGTTTCCACTGAGATGTTTGGTTAGTTTCTTTCTTTGACTCAGTTACTACCAGACTTAGTGCATACTTGCTACCTTCTCAAAGGGACCTGTTTATATGCCTCACATTCTTCTCTGGTTAAGACGAGAATGAAAAACTTCACAGCACCCGGGAAGTGACACTTTAAGTCTAAAGATATAAGAATACTTAATTTGAGATTTGTGACCTTCCAGATTACCTGGTGAGCCAATTACATTATCTTTGCCTCCACACATAATACTATGAGATGGGAAGCCTTACGCCAGTTCATCTTTGGGGATGCTTGCAGGCATTGACGAGGGTTTTTAAAACTGTACTATATCTAAAGCACGGGTCTGTGGGGTTTACTTGCTTGGATTACAGGGTGAGGCTGAGGTAGGTAAGGATGAACAGAAACAATTCTCATGGAGCTTTGCTGAATCTCTCGCAGAGCACACTGTCAATACAAGAAGACGCTTCTGAAGTCTTCACTTGCTTGATTTAAAATAGACTGTAATAACCTGGTGATACTCAGATTAATTTTATTACGATACAGAAGAGCTCCATGGGAAGGTTCACATGGTATCACGTGACTGCCTATCCAAGAAATAGAAAATTGTTCAGCTGTTATCTCACTAAATCCTTTTATCAAGCCAAATGGCCAACACTGGATGCCCATTTACAGAAAAGAAAAAGAAAATCAACAGATCTCAACAGTTAATATGACTAGACCATAGAGAGGCCCATAGCTAATCATCAGTGAACCTGAGGATTGTATTCAGATACAGATGACTCCAAAGACTGTTTCTTTTCCTATAGATTATTCAGAAATCATCTAGGACACCAGAGGGCAAATAGCATAAGCAGACCCAACAGAAGATCATTAACTGGTGAACGGAAAATGAAATACAGTAGATCTGAACAACAGGGTATTATTTGTCCATGAGAAGAAATGAAGTACTACTAGTGCGTTCTGTCAGATAGTGAACTTTGCAAAAATGATGCTAAGTGGAAGAAAACAGTTGAAAAGTGCATGCTCTACATGACTCCATTTAAATGAAGTGTCCAAAATAAGTAAATCTAGAGAGATGAAGACAAATTTGCTTTGTAGGGACAATGACTTTTATAAAGACATGGCAAATGACATCTACAGGGTTCTGGGTTTCATATAGGCATGTTGAAATATTCTAACATTAGTTTCACTATGGTTGTTCAATGCTATAAACATACTTGCAACGATTGCACTGTGTACTTTAAAGACATTATATATATATATATATATATATATATATATATATATATATATACTGTGTAAGTTGTATCTCAACTGTGAATAGTAGAGTCATAGGAGTTAAGATAAACACTTAAGTGTGTTATTCCTAGAATTTTCCATCAAATTTAAATGTGATTTACACATGAGTAGGAGTGTTTGTATTATAATTCTCTTCCTGGTGCTATTCTTTTTCTGATAAATACACTAGCTTAAGTACTTCCCCTTTGTTTTGTTTTGTTTTTTCCTTTCTTTTTGTTTTTTGGGAATCCTTTAACACAAAAAAAATTTTCCAGTTTTTTTTAACATATGCATCAAAGAAAAATAAACCAAGTTACTTATTAAACAAACAGACAAACAAAACAAAAGGAATTGAGGCAACTATGGAAGTAGCCAACAGTCACAGGAAGGCTGCTATGTGTACAAGCGGCCAGCAGCACCGCTGAAGAATATGGTGAACAGTACAGAATTTCATGCAGGGAGAGCTATTGTAACCTCTGAAGCAAGTGCTTGCTCATGGCTCTGTTGAAAGGTTTTCTTCTGAGATTTTTCTTCATTTCCTTATCAGTTTCAACAGCTTGAAGTCACATCTCATGGGCTCAACTGAGAGACATTGGTAACTTTTGCTTTTGGAATCTTGTATATATTATAACAATAGGTCTGCTGATTCACCTAGTCAGACAGACGGACAGTCTCCATGGCCAAAGGCCTATCACCTCCATGCCTTTCACTACTGACTTTTTCTACCGCTCCTTGCTTCTCCCCACCCTCAAGGGTAATAATTTCCCTTGGCCCAGAGGCAGGAGGAGGGGCACAGATAATACATGTTGAGAGGTAAATTGGCTGAAAATTTAGGTGTCATTTTTTTCCCATCAAAGAGAGGTAAAGGATGGAAATAGTTTACAGCTCTCCAGGAAACCACTCTTTTCATACAGAGGGAAGCTGTTGGTGAGCACTTGCACCGTGTGTTTTAAAACACACAGTGATTTTTCTGCATATCACTTACAAATGAAGTGGAAAAGCTTTTGATGGTTAAAAAAATTACTTAAAAAAAATACCCTAATAGTAGTTGGCCATAAAATCTTGGCCAAGGATAGAAGAAGGTTCACATTATGTCTATACTAATTTCAAAGTCACCAGCAACTTTCTGTGTTATTCCCTGGTGCAAGTTTGTACATCTTTATAATGCCTTCAGAATAATTTATCACATAGTAAAGATTTTAAAAAATCATTATCCTTTTGATCTAAAAATCCTTATACTTCAACTTTAATAAGTTCTTTCTGAAGAAGTTGCCACGTATTTTTTTACTCCTAGGAGAAATCAACAGCAGAACATTCTAGCAAGGTTTTAGAATCTTCTAATCCCACTTTTAAAAATTTCATGTAGTCCTTTCTTTCTAGTTGTTGTGTCTATCTGCCGTGACACATATGTTAGGGTTCAAAATGGAAAAGATTTTTGAAAATCAGAGACAAAAGCTAACATTGAGGAATTAACTGGGAAGAACACCAAGATGATTTTCATGGTCGTTTAAAGTTAGCTTACTGTTTAGGAGGAGTATTTCTTGTCTGTAACAAACCTATTGCTATGCTATGAGTAAGCAGTTAACAGTTACTTGTGCTTTTGTTTGTTGGCCATTTTATATAATTATTATTTTACTTATCAAAAGCCAAAGGTGGCACATTTCAGCTTAGTTTGGTACCCTAAGAATCACTACAGACAATGTAGCTTCTAAGAACTTAGAGCAAAGCTCCATACAGGGAAGTATTAAAGGAATCTGATTAACCCGCATTTAAAATAAAAATCTTGTGCTTACACACACACACACACACACACATGCATGCATGCGTGCACACACACATACACACACACACACATACACACGCATGCGTGCGTGCACACACACACATACACACACACACACACACACACACACACACACACACACGCTTCCTAAGCTTATAAATCCTCTTTGAGAAAACAAACTAGAACCCTAACCAAATCTATTCTCCCTTGTTCCTTGTAAAGGCTTTACCTCAAATCCGCCGAAAGCTGTACAATTTGGAGCCGTTAGGCCTTCCTATGCATTAGCTTTAAGCATATGTTCCTTTTATGAGGTTCTCGGAGGAGTACAGAGAGAAACGAAAATTAACTCAAATGATCACACTGTATCATTGCGCCATCTGAGAGTGGTCACCCAGGGGTGGATTAGGCGACGTGGTTGTAAGTCTCAGAGTTCTGTTCCCGCCGGCTCCAAAGAAGGTTCTTTAAACACTAGTTAATCTACAGAACAATTGTTTCTTCAAATCCTACTAGTGAGAGAACAAAGTGCATTTAAAGTCTAAGAGCTATTTATTAAGTGCTCATTATAGGATGAGAACTGGGGTGTGCGTTTGGAATATCACAGCATCCCATTCAAAGTATGATGGGATATAATTCCCTTACATTATGAGATGTGGGGAAGAGAGAACCTATCCATGTCTTAGTAGAAGCGGTGAGAAACTGAGGCTGCTCCTCAGCGAGGCATCTATTCCATCTCTTCCTCAGTGCGCATGTCTAAAATATTAACTCCATTCCTCCTTGCTTACATTAGGTTCTGCGCATACAGTGGGCATGCCGTCTTTCTACAGACACTCCCTGTGCCATGTTGTGGGTACAGAATCATCTGCTCTCTACGCTTTCTTCATTTATTTTGAGACAGGATCTTAATGTGTGGCCCTGATGGGCCTGAAATTTACTATATATCCCAAGGTGGCCTTGAAATCAAAGGCATTCACCTGCCTCAGCCTGCTGAGGGCTGGGATGAGATACAAGTGCCACCTTGCATTTATTTGCATTTGTTACTTTACAGCTTGGGACACTTTTCAGAGGCAGTTCTTCTTGTCTATGACTATAATTTCACATCTTGTTTAGAAATAGAACCCAAGGAAGATGCAAAGCTAATGTGCACTGGCTCACATAATCCCACAGCAACCTGTCAGAGTAAGTATTTATATTCCCATTTGTCCTTTTCCTGGTGACACAAAGAAGCTTGGGACTTTAAGAAACTGGCTGGCTATCCAGCTTTTAAATAGAAGAGATGGGATTCAAATCCAAGTTTGTCTGAGCCCCAAACCAAAGATGAAATGACTTTTATTTAAAAAATGAAAAAAGATACTCACAGTCCTGTCCTATTTCACAGAGGTGTTAAAAGGTGTTGGATTATATGTCAGGTTCTAGTGAAGAATCAAAGGAAATGGAGATGCACCATTAACCATGCATCTAGGGAATGTGAAGTGAATTGGGAAGAGGAACATATTCCCTGCTGCTTTGGTTTCCTCCTTGCCTTTCTACTTCCCATTGAAGAAATGACAAGGATGAGCTGAAACTATAACCACAGACAACCCAAATCAACCAACCACCATCAACACTACTCTGGTTTGGAAGGCAGATGGCCTTCCCTACATTTAGAAGGTCAGAGTTCTAACAGAGCCATTTACTCCAAATGTCTAAGACTTCCATTTGTAAGACATCAGTTGTTTAGTTCTAAATGGATCATTGTAGCCTTTTTGTTCGAAAAATTCTGATTGTACTTGGGACAACAGAGATGGCTTGGTGGCTAAGAGTGTGTACTGTGCATGCAGAAGCCCCCTATGTTTGGTGGTTTACGTGTTAGGTGCCTTACATCTCGCTGTATCTCCAGCTCTAAGGGATCTAATACCTTTGGTCCCTGTGATGCATGTGTTGGTACATGTGAGTGCATGTGGACACATACACAAATAAAATAATAAAAATAAATCTTTTTGCAAAATCTGGTTGTAACTGCTGAAAATTTACTCTGGTAGGAGATAGTAGTTTGTATAAAACCCAGCGTTAAAGCACAGCAGGGGCTGTCTCTTCTAGGATGCTAGCCTTATCTGTAACATTTTGCATCCTATCCATGTGATAGATTAAAGACTCCCAGGTGTACAAAAATCCTCGATTGCTACAGAAGCCACGGGATCTTACTATAACCATCAGTGACCATCCGCAAACACAAGCCATAGAAGCCAAATCCAATAATTTCAAATATCAGCTCCTCACCATTAAGTACTCATGCTCTGGACTGAGGTCCTTTATGATAGGCCATAATGGATATTGTCACTGAGTAGTACTTGTTTCCAAATACTCAGAAAGAGCTACCATGTAGGAGTTATCACTTCAAGGGAGATGGGACAGCATAAGGCCTGCTTTGAGCTATAGTTATTCTTGCCTCCTTTCTGTCAGCCATTTTAATTAAGCGCCAGTCCCCACATCACTTTGGAATACTCCATCAACCATTATCAATGTTAAATCCAAAGGCCTCTTCTCGTTCTTAATCCCTCTCCTTGGAGTAGCCTGCCAACGCCATGCTCCAGGCTCCTCCTTTCTAAACTCACCTTCCTTAGATTGTCTCCTGAAAGATGGCTTTTTCTGGGAACCTGTCCTTGACCTGATCCCCCTGTTACCCCTCTGCAGGACATCCCTCCTGCTGACACAATCCCCATTACAAGCTATGGGTGATGATTCTGCATCTGTTTTCTGAGGCTCACACCACACCTTGTTCCTCCTCCGGCATTTTTTTTTTTTAAGTGCTCACCATATATCTTGACTGTGACGTTTAAGAAAATCAGCAGTTGATACTTTCCAGAACCGAAATGCATCTCGGTACCTTTTTCTTCTCTTTGGTTCTCAGGTATTAACTTTCTTCTAAGTCAGTTCTCCCACATCAATTCCTTCAAATCACTTGGTGTCCTTCATCTTTATATGTGTCCTTCTGTCTACTCGTAGACATTGCTAACCCCTGCCAAGTGACCTGCAAATCTCTCCTCACCACTTGCTTTTCCATAGCTCTCAATACCTCAATGGAGACACTATTATCTTTTAGCCTTCAGATTCTTCTGTTCCGTTCTCTGCCTCCCAAACTAGATCCCAGGTAGCTGGGTTCCCTAAATGTAAATGTAATCAGCCCATTTCTTTATTAATAACCTTTAGTGGCCATGTGATTTTCTGTGGGAAGTTAAAACACAATTAATAATATTTCCCAGGTTTTGGATATAGCTCCTGTCCTCTTCTATGGAGAAGTCTTTATTCTCCAACCATACCAACAAAGGAACACCTCCCAACCCAATGCTTTTCTAAAAGTTTTAGCTTAACCAGCTACCCCTTTCTCTTCAACGTTTCACAAGCTTTAGTTTAAGGCCATACCCTAACATTGACTTTTTATGGAACCCTAAATCACACAATAATATGTGTACTGCTATCAAGCCCATTTCAGACTCTTCACTCATTTATGCATACTGATGTGTAGGTATTTCCATTTTACCAAAGGAAAGATGCAGGCTCACAGTTGATGCTATTTTATGTGTCCCACGGGCTGGGGAAAGACAATGCTAAATAAAGCCCTATGTAGTGGTCTCGTTCCTCAGAAATGGACTTAATTACTGTGCTGTTCTCTTTCCCATCACTAGGTAGCTTCTCTTGCTTCCTGCTAGGATATGAGTTACTGGAGGGCAGGGATTATGTGAAATTTATCTTTGTATTTCCAGTTCTCAGCATGTAGTAGATATTCAATAAATGTTTGATGACTTGTGTTCAGCACGCAAGAAGCTGCCCTGTTCTCCCACACTGAACGGCACTCTGTACCACGGCCCACGAAGGGCTTCTTGCCTGTGTTTGATCCCCTCTCCCTCTTGCTTCATCCTGGCTCATTACGGGCTTTGATTCCTTCTCGACTCCTTTTATCATAAACTCTGTGAGTCTGGGATGGCTGCATCTCTCTATTTACTGGATTAGACTTCTTAATTAATATTTAACTTCCTTTCCTTGAAGAGGGAAATGAAAGCAAAAGTGAAATCACCTTCTAGAATTTACTTTTGATATACAAGGCAGACCTCCCACTTGTGACAGGTTCCCAGAAAAGAGGACAGCCACCCTAAGTGAAAATGATCTAATCTTCATCGCCTTGAGTGCCGGATCAATCCAAGAGTGGGGATTTACATTTTCTGCCCAAAGGACTCAATGGCCAAGGGTTATGAAGGAGCCTCAGAAATCAAATTTAATCACTTGCCTGTGATAAATCTATAAACTTTAAAGCAGTCTAAATTGATTAAATACAGCAACAAAGAAAATTATTTTAAAACAGCAGTATAAAAAATAATCGGGCTATGCAGAGGGCATTCGCTGTGTGACTGACACTGTACGGTAAGCAGGAAACGTATCACCTCAATTAATAATCAGAAAAAGAAAAGCGTGGTTTCAAAACCTCACCATTTTATAGATGAGGAAACTAGCTTGTTTAATTTGTCAGGTTCAGGAAGCTGATGCTACACGAAATGAAGAATGGATGACTGACAGCACTTACAATCCACACACTGTATGCAGTGGCACAGACCAGTTATTCCAGTGCTTGGAATGTGGAGACCGGTGGGTCAGAAATTCAAAATCACCCTTGGCTTTGCAGCAAGGTGGAGAGCAGCCCCAGCTACAGGAGGCCCTGTCTCAAACAAAGAAACGAAGAAACAAAACCTTTCTAGTTATTCACCACCCTGCCTTTCTTCTCTCAAATTCCTATTATGGAAAATAATATTGACACCCAGAGATGCATTCAGATGTCCTTGCAAAAAGCTAAGTCCTGGGAGAACTATATGAAGGTACATGTTCTCTACTCTTTTTTTTTTTTTCACTTAAACACCTCTGCCTCTCCCACTTAGATATTACACAGTCATAGTGCTTAGAGTGATTATACTTATTAGATTTTCGTCATAGGAACAAATTGGAAACGAAAGGAGGTCACTGGCGCAGGTAACACAGTTTATCTAGGGGAGACAGTGATAATGAAATCTTTGATGTTTTTAAAGCACTGAAGCTCACTTGATGGATTCTAGAGAAAATGATCCTGAGACATGTTTCAGAGCCTGCATTTTCTTGATTCAAATTTCAGAGAAGTGAAGGTATATAAGATCAACTTGGCATTCTGGTATGTTTTAAGGGCAAATACCGTGTCTTAACCTACCACTTCAGCAGAGATAAAAAACACAATCTCAAACGCTATTACAAGAGATGTGTCGTATTTTCAAAGGTGAGAAATGATCGTGCCATTGTCCCCCGTGTTTTTTTGAATCTGCTAATTCACCAGGCTATTAACTGTCGCTAAAATGAGAAGGATGGGTGGTCTTATCTTTAAGCATGGACTCAGGTAACCTCAGTGCTACGACTATAGCATCTTGATTCTCATGGGTTCCATGCTCACCCTTAGGAAGCACAATGAAAATACCT
The DNA here is from genome assembly GCF_947179515.1 of Apodemus sylvaticus. Classification (NCBI taxonomy): domain Eukaryota; kingdom Metazoa; phylum Chordata; class Mammalia; order Rodentia; family Muridae; genus Apodemus; species Apodemus sylvaticus. The sequence continues at coordinate 88,734,814 of NC_067481.1, read as the reverse complement.
CTTGTGCATGCTCATTCACTTGCAGGCTGAGAAGATCACTGTGGTTTAAAGATATCGCCTAAAATTTATGTGTTGGAAACATAGTCTGCAATGCAAGAGTTTGGGGCAGTAGAATCTGTAAGAACTGGTCTGTTCTTAACTCTTGCCACTGTTCTGGGACTGAGCATCCTAGGAAGCAGAGCTGGCACCTCTTGCTCTTTTACTCCTGTGAGTAAGCTTTCCATCTCTTACTTGGGAGGAAATAGCAGGAAGACCTCGTGCCAGGGGTGGTTTCCTCGACTTTGTGCTTCTCACTTCTAGAGATGCAAGAAATATTTTTAAATTACCTAGTCTGTGTTCTTTGGTTATAGCAATACAAAGGAGATTACATAACTATGTGCTGTGATCATTTTGAAATTCACTGTATTGCATCAAATGTAAAAGAGGTCCAAGCCTCCCAGTGGGTATAGTTTTGCTAAGCCTTTCCTGACCTTTCTATTCCCTTTTCTTTCTATATACATCTTCCTTTCTCTAATGCATTTATCCTACTCTTCCCCCTCTTTCTATCCCTCTTGTGCAGTTTTGTGACTCATCTTGCAAAACAATGCCCCAGATGCTATAGAAACATAGGGTTGCTATATAGGGTATATTCCCTAACTCTGATTTTCTTCCTGTTTTCTATGAACCCAGCTCCTTGTACTGAAGGGTAATTCCATGACTTCTCTAGCCTGACAAGCTGATTGTTGCCTTAATCTAGGAAAATAGATTGGGACTGTTAATCCAGGCTCATTAATACAACTGAATAAGCAATTAATGAATGCTACGGCTTCTCCTTCTGCTCCCACCATCAAACATCCAGATAGGTTCCAGACAGCCAAGGTTCTCTGTTTGTTAATATCCAGCACCTCCATTTCTGGTCTTCCTCTATCCCTTGTTTTACCTGTTATACCTATGCACACCAATAACTGAGATGCATCTCAATCACATGTCTGTGTGCGCAAGCAGTATTCTTGTTTCACTGAAAATGCTGCTCCTCCCAAGATCCTCACTGACCCCCTAAGTACTCTCAAGTAATGTCAACTTCCTGTGCCCTTCTGTCATTGGCAGTGATGAGTAAAAGCTCTATATACTGTTTCTTGTCTTGATGCTGGCTCGGCACCATGCTTCTGCAAGGATCTAGGGATATCTTCAGATTTGTATGTCTCACTTCCAGAGGATGTACCTCACGTTCTCTCAGTACTGCTACCACTGTTCCCTTTGTAACCATATCATTAAACCTCTTTGGGGAATATTGCAAACTTCTGGCTCTCTAAATCGCTCTTTCAGGTAGTGGATAGCTCACATTCATATTGACATGGATATAGGCAATTCTTTCAATACCTACTTCTTTCTTTGAACTGCTTTTACCACTGACCTTATCTTTCCTCCAGTCCTAGCAATTCACGGGTCAGCATCATATTTTGTCATTGTTATTAGCTGCAAGAGATCCTCTGTCTCAGTTTTGGGCTTACCTTACTAGTTCATCTGTCTCTTGTAGCTTGGCGCCATCAGATTTTACCATAGCTCAGATCAACTGATTTTCTTATGAGTCTTCTTTTTCTCATCGTCACTGGGCTTAACTTCATGGTGGATTACTTACCAACTGATTTTCTTCCTTACCATTGCTAATATTTAGGTTGGCAAAACAAAAGCTATTATTACCTCATACTCTGCTTATTCTTTTACTTACATTTGTTGGTATCGTGTTAATCTAAATATATGCATGCATGGAAAATAGCACCCTCTCCTGTCCTACAACCATTCACACATCTGCCTTTAAATTTCTAGTGCCTTCTCCATCTCCTTTCAGGCTAGCAACAATAATTTTCATTTTACCAAGAAAACTGAGGTAACACATAAATGTCATAGGCAGTGACCACATATTTACCTGTCTATTGGAATTTGTTTTCTCTGTTGTAGATTAAATTCCGTGCTCCTGTTCTCATAGATAGAATAGCTCTCTCACTTAGCCAAACATCATTTAGTTAAACACACACACACACACACACACACACACACACACATCATACTGTGGAAGGTCATTCACTTTTATTGATCCACCATCTCACATCGTAATTTCCTCTAGAAAATTTCTCATAGATATAGCCACAAATAATGTTTCATCAGCTATGTGGACATCCTGTACCCCAGTAAAGTTGACCTAAAATTAACCATCATACCATATTACCAATCACATGAAGATGCCTGCCAGGTGATCCTTTATGACTATTAAATTAATTTTTCTCTTTTTTTCTGTAATTACTGAGTTTTTCTAGTCCAATCTCCTTTGGAATCAGAAAATGCAAAAGGAGTAAGGAAATAAGAGACTATGGGCAGAGCTATTGTAGAATTATATCGATCAGAACCTGGATAGTCACCAGAAACCCTAGCAAGCAAGAATCAGATTAACAAGAATGGCAAAGAGAATGGTTATGTATATAGCATAACTTCCATTGTGCCTACCCAACATTTAATGAGTACTCAGAATTTGTCTATAGTCTCTCCTTTACCTTTCTTTTCTGTTGAATTCATCTGCTTCCATCATTCTATTATACTGTTGTGCTGTTGATGTTCGAACTAACAGTTTGGCCCCAATCTGTCCTCTGGGTTTTATTCTTCATAAAACCTAATACCTTTTTATTTGGTTGTGTTACTTCATCAGGAAAACTATGACTGAGCCCCCCAATCACCATATTCCCCCTGCATTCACTTAGTGCTTAAGAACGTGATACTTAAAGCTAAAAGTCTTTGGCATTTCTTTTTCATCAGTTCCTATATTCTCACCACTGTTGCTTTGACTATTCTATCTTTAAAATGTCTCTGTAGTCATTTACTGCTCAATTATGGTAAAGGCTGCACTATTTCCTCTCCACTACCCCAAATCTAGAAGAAATGGGTCAATAACATGCTAAAGAACTCAAAAGGATGACAGTTCACCTACAGCCAGATTTCCTAGGATTTCATAGAGGATCTGCATTGTTGGGAAATTCGTTCATGATGACTAGGAACATTACAGATATGTGGGTGTGCTTCCAGCTACACAAACTAAAGATACTGGACAGACAGACAGACAGGCAGGAGGACAGAGTGTTCTCTAGAAAGAATAACTATCCCAGCTGGGCTACAACCAAAAATACATTTAGAATAGAGTAGGAGCAAGGTCTAAAAACATAAATTGGACTGTGTTGTAGAGGGACTAAAATACCACATTGGGACAGATTAAGTTGATTTGTGCACTTCCTGCCTTCCCAATGTACCTTGCTGTTCCTCGTCATAAATGTGTATCAGCGGAAATGGAAGACAGCCTGCATTCTCTTAATTGTGCTATATTTCACCGGGGTCTTTTCCATTCTGAATGTACAAAGGGATACCCTGGAATATTGAGATTTTTCTGTACGTTTCCCCTCCATAACATCAATTATTAAGCAGCGCAGTATATTAGCACAGCCATACGCTTATTATAATAGTAATTGCTTCCACATGATTATTTTCAGAGTATTTCCTTACTTAGTGAGATATTTATCTTGCATGTAGAACTACCTATTTTGTAAAAAAAAAAAATACCAGTCACAGGAACACCACTGTGTTTATGATTACAAACCTCATTGAATCAAAGGCGCCATAGATGGAGGAAGTTTTAAGAATATTTAATACATCATTTGCTGGATTCTATCTCTTCAAGGTGCCCGGCAGGTTATCTTGGTAGATGTGAATTTCCTTTCATTGTGCAGAATGCAATTCTATCCTTGCATAGTTATAAATTAACAATCTGAAATGAAGTCCTGCATTCTAAACAACCGCTGAAATATTTAATATGGAAACAAAACACCCACTCTCCTCAGGGCGAACTCTTTTGGTGAACAAACAGCTTTTCCACTAGAATTCTCTCTCTCTCTCTCTTTCTCTCTCTCTCTCTCTCTCTCTCTCCCCTCCTTCTTCCCCCCCTCTCTACCAACTCATTTTTTCTTATTTTCTCTCTTTTCCTTCCCTATCCTTTCTTTTGGATTCTATGCCTATAAATAATATTTAAAGCATCTATATAGAATAAAATAGTCATAAGAGGTTGATGGAGGGAGGGAAGGAAGGAAACCAGATGGGAGAAAAGATGTGAAGGAGAATGGGGGATCATGTGTGGAAAGACGCAGCCAGAACAGGAGAATAAATGGAAATCTGGCTGGGGGTGGGGTGGCCATCTCTGGAAAGTGTCAGAGACCTGGCCAGTGGGATGTCCCAAGGAATCTATGAAGGTGACTCTAGCTGAGACTCTTAGCAGGGGCCTTATGGAGCTGAAGTGGCCATCTTCTGTACCTAGGCAGGACTCCCAGTGGCCAGACAGGACACCAACCTGCCCACAATACCTTTGACCCACATTTTGTTCTGCCAGAAGGAAGTACAAGAACAAAGATGGAGCAGAGACCCATCCCACAGACAAGAGCCAATCTTTGACACTATTAATAATGCTTTGCTATGGTTGCAGACAGGAACCTAGCATAAGTGTTCTCTGAGACACTCCACCCACAAACTGACAGAAATAGAAGCAGAGACTCACAGCCAAACACAAGATGGAGCTCAGAGAGTCGTGTGGAAGAGTTGGAGGAAGGACTGAAAGACCTTGTGGGAACAGGAACTCCATAGGAAGACCAACAGAATCAACTAACCTAGACCCTTGGGAGCTCCTAAAGACTGAACCACCAACCAAAGAGCATTCATGTGGGCTTTCCAACAAATGGAGCAAGGCCTGTTCCTGACTCTGTTGGCTGCCTTGACTGCCCTTAGTGGGAGAGGATGTGCCCGTTCCTGTAGGGAATAGATGTGCCAGAGTGAGTTGGTACTCAAGAGGGCCTCCTTCTTCTTAGAGGAGAAGGTAAAGGGGATTAGGGGAGGAGCCATGTGGAGGAGGCACTTGGAAGAGGGGTGCTGCAACTGGGATGTAAAGTGTATAATAACTAATAAAAATATAACACCAAAAAGTTTCTATATATATAAAAAGAAGCAGTGGGACCCTCTGTGGTCATTGTGAAAAGTTGCTACAGTAAAAAAAATAAATGAGAAGACTTATTATTATATTTTTTTCCTAGAGGGAAATTACAAATAATAAGATACAAATTCACACACTCGGGAAATACACAGACAGTTGTTCAGCCTCCCTGATTTATATAAAGGACAATAAAATTAATACAAAGTGGAAAGTTGCCACTGTCAGTTTCTTGTAACTCCCAACCACAGTGGTATATGTAGCAGGCAGATCTCAGAGTGTTAGTGTAAGAATTAGTGTTCCTATTAGGAAAGTGAATGAAAACATGGCAACCAGGCACATGTAATTTACTCCAAAAAATATTCAAGGTTCCTCTTTATTGTGTCGAAAATAGAATGAAGCTAAATACCCAATAAAGGAAATGTAAAAATATACTAGCCTGAAGAAATACAATGTGCTCTTCAATTTCTGCAAAATGAATAGGTAAATTATATATATATATATATATATATATATATATATATATATATGATAGATGTAATGATGCCATGAGAGGATATTTAGAACACCTTTACTGAGGACAAAGGACTACATGATAGTTTGTAAACTATGATATTAGCTCAGAAAACATATTCAGGTTTCAAGTCCCTTCCTCATTATTTATCTATTATTTTTATCATGGTAGATACTTCTACCATTTAGCTATACTACCAGCCCTCCTTGTAACTTTATACAGAAACACAGATTGAAGAGCACATGCCTGAACTTGAGGACTGTGGTTATTTCTGATATAAAATAATAGATTCTATTTATTCATCATATATTTATATATTATGTACTAATATTTGTATTTTAAATAATTTTTCATGACAACATATAGCATGTTTTCCATACAGGTATATAAAGTCCATATGCATAAAAAACTAATAATAAAAAGTGGCCTCTGGCATTTGTTCATTTACTTATATAAGAATTTGGTAGTAACTGATTTTGTTGTGCTTTTAAAGTCTATATTTAACTGAGACTCTTTAGAAAGCAACAAAGAAGGTATTTTCAACCAGGTTATATAGGACATGATATACATAGCCTTATTAAGTAGGAAAAGCTAAAACTACCAGAAATAATTACCCATCTTTCAGTGTTAGAAAAATAACTACAAAAATACTCCAAATATTAAACTGAGGGAGTTTAAAATATAATAAAGATCAACTTAATGAGAAAGAAACAAACAGTAAAGGCAAAGTAAAAACCTTCTAAGAGACATAAATAGAGTCCTTTTGAGTCTGATTAAAAAAACACGAGAGATAAAAATATCTAAGATTAGTGATGAGAAGGGAGTTATAGCTATAGGCACAGGAGACAGAGCAGGAGTTAGAGGAACAGTTAAACAAATTGCACTACAAGATGACTCACGATGCAATAGCCCAGCAAGAAACCACGATACACCTGCAACAGATCATCTACAACACACTAAATATTCCTGAAAAAATAATGTTATGGCCATTTTCCTTGTACTGAGCAGTATTTGATGTTATTTATTAACCATTTGACTGATGCTTTTAAACACAGGCATGGTAGCCACTGTAATTCTGTTTTGAGAATATAAGCAAATAAGGATCCATCACTGGTCCTATTTTCCAATCTTGAATAGAGAATTAGGAATCTACTCCAGTTTTCTTATACCTTATCTTCTATCTATGTGCTTTTCAAATATGACTCCCTTGATTAAAAATATTTGTGACACCGCCAGATTTTAATTTCTCCTTGTTCAAATGCCAAAAAAAGCAGGTGCATTCATTAATGATAGAACCCTAGCTTCCTCCTACCTGGATTATTGCTATGCTTATATGATTGATATATCATGGATTCTAATTATTGTATTTCCTAGTCATATACATGGATATAGGTAAATTATAAATATTCCTAAGTATGGAATATGCGTATGATGTACAGACATTCTTCTCTAAATGGATGAAACAGGTTTCAGGTATCTGGTTTTTATACATGAACTCATGTATCTCCACTACTTTCCAATAAAGCCAATATGTCACCATTAGTCTGACTAAAGTTTGGAGTTACTGGGAGACTGAATCCTCCAAAAATAGCATCATCATTCTCATCGTCATCATCATTACACATATGCCCATCTCTGGACACCTGACTCACTTGAATTTGTTCATTTACAATACCCATCATTCCATTCTCACGCCCATAAGTCCTAATTACATTTTAACCTACCTGAAATATATACTGCCAAAGCTATGTTACTCTAATCAAATACATAGACAAAAAACAAAACCAAAAAACCAAAAAAAAAAAAAAAACCAAAAAACCAAAAAAACAAAAAAACAAAAAAACCAACCTTCTATTAATGTATGTGGGTGGTTTGTTTATTTAATAAACAACCATATGAAAACTTTGTAGTTATTTGTATAAGGAGTAAAAGTCACTATAGAAATAAAAAATGAAATAATAATTGTACAAAATTGTTAAATGTATGGTCAACTTACATTACCATGAACTACATGAAAGGAAATATTACATATTGTCATGAGATTGGAGATTATCTAATTATTTCAATGGCAGATTGACTGCTAAGACTCCAGTTCGCAGAAAATGCAAGTATTTAAAATTTTTCAAAACTTTATTATGACTATATAAATATACATCAATATCTACATGCTTATAGCATAAATCTATGCTCCTACTATATATCATGTATGTGAAATATGTTCACTTATGATGTGTGCTTTAAAACTTGTATTTTTCTTGAGAGTGGAATGAAATACTAACTCCAGGTCACTTTACAGCAGGGTCTTGACGTTTTCAGGATTGGATGCCAATATCCACAACAAAGACAGAACTTCCTGACCCTTTCCTTTATACAGGCAGAAATATTGCTAGCATGTAAACCATTTCTAGTGCCCTCAGGTGACTAGAAACCAACTACAGAGATAATCCTTAATTTATTCTTTTGCAAAGAATCCTAACCCAACCATCTCAGTTACTGCTTACTAAAATATCTCATTACTAAATAAGCCTGTATTTATTTCAGTTGTCTAGTCTTCATCACACATATCTCTGGAAAGGTAAGGCGACTTCTACTTCACTGTCTGTGGGATAAAGGGATCCACCCAGGATTTGTGTCCACTGGTGAAAACTTTCTTAGCTTAGGGAATGTCATATCTGTCTTCTGCTAGTTCACGGCTCAGTATGAGAAAGCTTCACCTATATCCTTTTGTTTGTTTTGTTTTGTTTTGTTTTGTTTCTGGAGAATGCTTAAAGCTTGCTAAAGATCAAGGCATTTCCTCTCCATACCTGATTTGGTAGAATTTCGATTCATCTTATTGGACTTTGTAAACATTTGCTGAAAATAATTAGTGCTAAGTCATTTTTTTCCACCTAAATGTCTTTTTTCTCCCCCTGAAAAGCCCTGGGATTTTCCTGAACCAGCAATAGCAGCTAGACTTTAAAATGAGGATTCTGTCCATCTCCTTCCTAAATTCCCACCTATATATACTTTCTTATTAAAGTATATCTAAGTATATCTGTTAAAGATTTCTAACCTTGACATTTCTAAACTATTACTTTAGAAGATCAACTTGATACAGATATGAGGCACATGTTCATAGTTATACAGGATTATGTTAGAGGTTTATAAATTAAATAGATGTTTATTCAATTCGATTTTTTTTCAGAAGCACTTGTTTCCAAATGCCCTACAACTATCTTAGAAAAGTGGTATGCCAATATCAAAACCACCTTGCTGAGGAGCCAGGTCTATGAATCAGAAAACCTCTGTTCTAAACATATTTTCAATGGAGCTAAAATTTCTGGCCTCTAGTTTGCATTTTACTGTTTTGATTATCTCTTATACACATAAAGTTTTTACTCAGGTCAAAGATGTTCACTCAAGATTTGTACACACATTAGGGAAAGTTAAATTATGGAGCACTGTCCAGGGAACTCAGGTAGACTCAACAACATGGGCCCTGCTTACATCAGATGCTGCTATTCTTCCTAACCCCGGTTTGTTCAGAGAGAATCCTGAAGCCACATTACTCATATTTCGAAGAGAAGTCTAACATAAATGGCCCCTCCTTTCATTTTCCTTGCAAAAATAAAGCGATTTCTAATTTATCAAAGCTCACTTGTACAAAGTCACTGTTCTGTTTCTTTAAGCACAGCACTGATCAAATGCAGTCACTACCTGGGCTATGTCCAACCTGACGGCTCCAGTTCACAGTCTCTGCTGTTGATGACTCTCCTACAAGTCACTTATTTCTGCTATCTTGTGACTCCTTTGACATAATTTAAAATGAGGTTAGGGAAAACAGGCAAGGACAATTTTCTTGGTAGGTCTTCCCACAGCATTCAATAGTACTCAAAATTAAATGCCCACCTGTCTGAAATTTCTATTCTATTTACAAAGCTATTAGTTGGAAGTTTCTCCTTCCAGTTGATGTATCCCAGTTTCAAAACAGCCAATTCAATTATCTCATTATGTGCCCAGTGTTCTCCAATCCCTTTTAGATTGATATTATTTTCAATGCATGTTCATCCTGATTTATTTGTCTGTAGGAAATTTATATGCTCTTAGCTTTGACTCATTGTATTTATGACCCTAATACTTGATTTGTGGTACATCTTTTCCATCTCTAAATTTAATTTGAGTCCTGACAAAGAACTGAATGAAAACATGACAAACAATAGACAGAAAAAAAAAAAGAAGAAAAAGAAGTTAGATTCTCTTGACCAAAGAGCTTTCAATTGTGCTCAGTCAGAAACATCAACTCGTCCACCTTTGGATCCTCCCCAGTCCACTGAAAGTCAAAGTCCAGGTACCAGGAACCTGGCAGCTTAGAACCCAATGATCGTCTACCCAGGCCAATGTCTCCCCAAAGGTCTGGGGGTTGCACTTGTAATAAGTAAGCTACCCTTGCCAAAAGTATAGCTTATACTTTGTTTTATTTATTGTATGTATTGAATGGAGCCATTGTTCTGGGAGCTTTAACAGATTTGGTAAAAACACTAAAGGAAGGGATATGTGTGTATGTGTGTATGTATGTGTATACATATATACACAAACATATAACATGCCATTGAGATGAAATGTATAGTATTAAAGGGAGATACACAGTTCACATCTCTAAACACCTTCTTCCACTTTAAAGTAACATGTGTGCTGCTTAATTTCTCAGTAGTCTCACATTTTAAAGTCACCCAGAGGTACAAGTACAGAGAATCAGTCCTTTCACCTCTTCCTATATATCCAGACACATGACCACGCACAACTCCTTATTTTGTTTCTGAGTCTATCAGAACTTTTATCAGCTATGAATTAACCTTCTGATAATCATATGGTTCATACTCTGCTTAAACATTTTTTAAACATTAGAAGGTTTCTCAAGCTTCTACTAACAGGCCTTCATAGAATTGGACCTGTCATTAAAATGGGATCATTCATTTATTCAGGAATTTCAAGACTGTGGACCTGAGACGTTGATTCCTGTATCTTTCAGTGTTTCAATCTATTTTTAGCCCACCCAACACATTTCTTTGTAAATGTTATTTTTGAAAATTTGTAAGTATAAGAAAAAAAAAGGTTTAAAATGATTTTGTTTGTCATCAAAGACCTTGAAAGTTGTTCTCTTTTCTTGTGTGTGTGTGTGTGTGTGTGCGTGTGCATGTGTGTGTGTGTGTGTGTGTATGTGTGTGTGAGAGAGAGAGAGAGAGAGAGAGAGAGAGAGAGAGAGAGAGAGAGAGAGAAGTTTGTTTTGAAATATGTTCTTTATGTTCCATGGGGAAAATCCTTTTGCTCATTCTTTGACTGTTTTACATGTGTATGGATTATATGTTAGTAGATTGTACTATTTAGTACATGCCCTTTTCTTCTCAAGAAGTCTCGATCCAACTTTCATACTGTGTATGATGTCTGTGTGTATATCTCTGTGTGTCCATGTACGTGTATGTGTATGTGTCTGTGTATGTATGTATGTCCATGTGTGTGCTTGTGTGTGTCCATCTGTCTGTCCATGTGTGTCTGTGGTGCATGTGTGTTCTTTATATACCTCTGTGTTGGTTTGTTTGTGTCTGTGTGTCTCTGTGTGTATATGTCTCTCTGTGTATGTGAGTGTATCTGTACCTATATGTATCCCGCCTCTTATGTCAGTATTTCTTGTATGTGCATAGGCATGAGTTAATCTACTTGAGAATGGGCCACTTAGGCTACTTTTCAATGGGAAGAACACTGAAGAAAATGACACCTTCACCCTCAGCAAATATTAACTGCTAGTAGTTCCTGTAGAGAGAGCAGAGCCTCATGTACCCCTCCATGATCCATGTTATGAGAGTATATGCCACAATTGTATTGTTTTCCATAAGAGCAAAATTATGCCTCTTTGTGATGTCTGCCACTAATAAAGAGTGCTTGTGTCTGATTTAGGGGTCCTCTGTAAATATCACTGTGACAGAGGGAGAAGAAATGATCACAATCAATGGATCATGAAATACAAAGAAAATGTTAGTGGTAGACAGAATAATAAAGTAGGGGGCGGGAATTAAAGTTACAGGGTCTTATATGTGCTCACTTAAGGTGTATTGCAATTCCTAGAGAGATAACATCTTATTATAAATGAATGAAGCTTGCCTGACAGTAACAACTAAGTTGTTCCCATTTTTAGAAGATTCTTCCTTGCCTTGGTATTTATATTTCTGGCCATGGTTAACAATAGGAAGCACCAGAGTATGTGGTACTCTACTAAAGGCACCGGCACACTGCCATCCCCTACCAAGAGCACATACAGAACAATGCCCACCTATCTACCCCATTCAGCCTTCACGTGCCATGAAGTACCATTTATGAAATAAGATAAAATCATGTCAACATTTCTATCTTTAAACTCAAAGCGTATTATGAAAATTATAAATCTCTGAACCTATACATGAGGGAAATAAGTATTATTCCCATTTACTTCTGGTGTAAATGGAGGGGGCCATGCATTTCTTACTGTTTTTACCAATGCTAGGTTATGTTTTCCTAATTTTGGAATTTGTATTATATAGATAAGCTCCTTCTCTTTCTTTTTTGTGCTCTAGATTTCCAATAAAGTAGCTATAACTAGCATTGTGCTGAAGACAAAAGAAGGAGAAAAGAAGAGAAAGAAACCCCATGGATATTTTTGGATATTTTTAAGTCTCCAAGGTGAAGAAACTGCCTAAGGGAGTCAGGAATACATAGACCAGATTTTTCCAGTGTGTGCTGCACTGCATCTTTAAGGAGGCAATTAGTTATTCTTGTGTATTAGTGACTGTCCCATTTTCTCCACGACTCGGGTGATGCAAAGAGCCTTCAAGAGGCCATATTTTAAGTGGGACATTTATTACTGAAAAAAAAAATGTCTGGCTCTAATTTAAAGTCCCTGGGAACGCCCTTTGTACAGATGCGGTCAGGTTTCTCACAGTAAAACCTAACCGTTCTCAATTCTCATTGTCAATTCTAGCCAAGCCATCATTAGCTGCAAGCCAGAGCTAAAGCACCTGATAGGAGACCTGGACCTGAAGGTTTTATCTATTTAAAGCAATCCTGCTCGAGCCGGCACAATGCTAGTTACAGACACAATAAGGAGCAGAGTGTAGGGAAATCTTTGTAGCATCTATATCTCAAAAATATCATATAAATAAGATTAGAGATGTTTGTAGTATGTTTGGGACTAACTTTCAGGCTTTTCAGTGGGCTATTTGTGTCTCAGCAGCACATGGGAAACTCGATCAACACTCATCTAAGGAAGAATATTGACAAACTCAGGGATCTTACAGCACATGGTTTTAAAGACTAGATACACACTTGGAAATCAAGAGAGGGAAGTAGGTTTCTAAAAAGCTGCCGTGCCTTCTTAACTATGCTTAGCAAAATCATAATCAGGATATTGAATGAAGCCTCTAAATCAATATTGAAATATCTTTATACCTCCAGATCATACCTTGCAAAAGAAATTGCAAATGTAGAACTCCATAGAAAAACTTCCTGGTCATGTATCTTTACAATTTAAAAGGGAACCGTAGGGCTTCTTCCTCAAAGCAAAGACTCTCATAACTTCCTTTTAAGAGAGGCATACCTAAAAGGGTATTGATCTGGTTCTGAAGGGCACTGTGTTTGTTATGGCGGAAGCCATTGCTGGGTACAAGTCTGAGAAATTAATGACGGCTTTGTGAGGGTCCACGCTGTGGTGTGGAACCGGTGGGCCACTGTCAATCTATATGATAATACATTCTCAAACTTCATAAAGTCAGTGATGTGAAAAAGCATTGATTTCTTTGTGAGCTAAGCAGAATGTGTCAGGGAGAAAGACCAAGAAGTTTAGTGAAGTTAACACCCCAGCCTGCAGGTTTTCTTGCACCTCTCTTTGTGTATGTTGAAGAATTCATGCTATAACTTACATAATATTTTATTTTTCAGCCTAAAAATGAGAAAAAAGGTACATTAGATATATACATAGAAAAGATGAAATAATTAAGATTCTTTGAAAGGGGAAAAAAGGTTATCTATATATTTTAAAATAACATCTCCTCGCTTGAATACTTTAGATAGCTTTCGATACCTTGATACCTTTAGAATTTGCCAAGTGTACTCATCTTCTTCAGAACTGAATAGCTTTGCCAAGTATATTTTTCTTGATTGCATTATAACTGGCATCAAAGGAAAAAAATCAAGATATTATATCAAAGGATTTAGCTCCTATCAGTATTCAGGGACTTACAGAGACTTTCCCAAAGTGAAAAACGTTCAAATATCATGAATTCTAAAAATGCTGGATCAAATATCCTGCATTCCAGTAATGATTGATAAAAGGGACTTCTCTCTGTCTACTAAATAACATAATTACAAACATCTCCTACTCACAGCAGTTCTGGGTAAATTCAAGGCAAGTGCTTTTTGATTTTTAAATATTTTGTTGTTTTTCACATGGCTTTATCAGAAATCTCCTCTGATTGAGTTTTTAAGAGCTATGTATAAATAACTTAAGAAGGTGGACAGTCTATAAATATGCATGAAAAGTACTATGTAGATAGTTCCCTCTATAGCTATGTGAATGACAGCCTTGGAAAATTTTCTCAAATGCCTTACTTAAAATATGTTGTGATTTCTTGGATTGCAGTGATTTTACCAGACAACTAAACTTCTTCTGTTTAAACACTATGTGACACACGCCGAAGTTTAAAAGGGACATCAGTAAATGGGTTTGATGTATATCTTCGTGGAAACTTTTAAAAGTAATCTCTTGGCCAATAAGCCCCTCAGAGGGTTGAATGTGCCAAGTCTCAGAATTCTGTTAAACATTCGAAAAGAGTCATGTACTTCTGAGTGTTCATATTGATTAGCTACGGGAATGAAGCAGTAAGACCTATCATCTCATCTCCAACATAGAATAAATTATTTTGAAATTAAAAGTAAACTTCAGTGCGACGAACTGACATCTTTTCGAATATATGTGAATCACCCAGGAAATGGTATATTTCCAACACAGTCATCAGATTAAATGGTATTTAGCTATGTGTTTACATTCACAAAGAGCTGTTTGCCTGGAAATTCCTTTTTCTCTTTTCAGTGAAAGACAGCACTTAGAGTCCCTTTAATATAAGTTTGTGAGATTTCACACAAACCTTCTTAACTGATATATTTGTAAACATCTTAATGGTAATTCTTTAAGCACACAGGCAGTCTATTCATAACACACAGAACATTTGAGATTTTTCTTCAAAAGTCAGCTGTACCTAATTTATCTTTTTCTTAAAAACCTTTTTTGACTAAACACAGTTCTGCGTCTCATAGAGATTCACAAACAAACACCTTTTCTCTTTTAGGACTCGTGCAGGCTTCTCCCATATTTGCTGCTTAGTGATTGGGAGAAGTATTTAATTCTCTAGGTTTCGTTAAAACTCACCTACATGCTGACGGATGGGCCACAGTGATTTGTGACAGAAGATGCAGGAAGCCATTAACCTATATAGGTAGCAAGAGGGAAACAGAAGAGGAGCCTGCTTGGAGGACAAGACACTTCCTATTTGTCATTATTAAACCCCAGATCATGGGCTCCAAATTTGATCTTCAATACGGATATGAGGCATTGCTGTCTGGAAATGAAAGGTGAAGGGAGATAAGATGGGGTTCTTCACAGAGCTTCAGGGGAAAGGGGATTAAAAACCTAGGTTGCTATTTCGGGGAAGGGAAATCAATACTGAGACCTAGGGACACGGAGAAGAGAACATTCTCCAAGAACAGGTCAGAGTTTATCACGCCACCTCTTTTATGGTGTTATTTACTCGTTAATAAGACCAAATGACTACACCTGAATAGTGGATTACCATCTCAAAATGTGATTTAAAAGTTCTCATCTCCAGTGTGTATGCTAGAAGGTATCTCATTTGTTTTGCTCAGGCTGGAGAGACAAGCTCGATTTAAAAGCAAAGCAAATGTATGGTTTTATTATACCTTTTAGAAATGAACAAAACCAAGAAGGAACCCCCAAGTCCCCAACAACTCAATGCATAGAGCATGGAAATGTTCTTTAGAAACGGCCTACCATTGTCGTCATCCGATTTATTTTCATTGTCAGAATCAGTCAGAGTAAGGGCCGAGTTCTCGCGGCTGGACAAGCCAGAGCTGCGCCTGGATTTTATCCCTCGTCCCCACAGTCTGATGGCATGTTCTGGAGACATCCCTCCCTCGGTGTCCGAGTCCGCATCAGACCCAGTGC
This sequence comes from Apodemus sylvaticus, assembly GCF_947179515.1. Lineage (NCBI taxonomy): Eukaryota > Metazoa > Chordata > Mammalia > Rodentia > Muridae > Apodemus > Apodemus sylvaticus. Next base: position 88,719,064 of record NC_067481.1, on the reverse strand, counting down.
TCAGGGAGTAGCCCTGGTGGAGGATCCCCATGTCGGAACAGTAACCACTTCGGTGTGGGGAGGGCTCGCAGATTCCCAATTCTGCCAGGGTGAAGTTAGTCCCTAGAATGATAGCAACAGAGAGAAGATTATGTTGTGGGAACGCTGGGCAATCCTGAGGTCCTTCCCACAAGTCCAACAGGTGTATTTGACTTTCTATAATACAGAGATATAGGCCATGGATACTGGTCATGGGGGTACTCAGTAGATTTTGGGGTACATTGGAAATAAACAAAGGCATGGATTTCTTTAACACAAGTTCAGATTTCCTTTCAGAGATCTGTTATCATCTAACCCCCACGGTGAACCACCAAAGCACCACACTCACCGACTCACCACAATTAGTATATACCAGATACTTACTTCTGTATATTTTATTTGGGAAGTTTTGTTTGTGTTGAAAAATCATAATATTTAGAGATAATTATTATTGAAGTTTACTTTATGGATAAGGAACCTAAGACCTGAGAATGCAAATGATTCTCGTGCCTCAGCAGTCCCAGTGCTGGGTTTAGAGGTCTTGGTTACTATTCTTATTTCTTTATCTAGTTTATAACCATGGAGCAAAATGAAAAAATGTATTTCTGTAGTTATCAGTAGAGAAAATCTTGCAAGTAACCATCATGGGGTGTGGGAGGGAGTTAAATTCTACACATATTTTTTCCCCATCATTCAATAATGGAAACTCGTGATACTTTAAAATAATCTGCATATGTCGTACCATTGTTTTTAGCTTTCATACTAAAGAACATCAGCTATATTTTGAACTTAGCATGCTTCTAATATGCAATAGACACATGTACTTTCTAAAATATTATTTATTTAATTTTATTTACATGAGTACACTGTAGCTGTTTTCAGGCACACATCAGAAGAGTGTGCATCAGATCCCATTACAGATGGTTGTAAGCCACCATGTGGTTGCTGGGAATTGAACTCAGGACTTCTGGAAGAGCAGTCAGTGCTCTTAACTGCTGAGCCATCTTTCAAGCCGGACACATATACTTTTATTCTGAATTTTGACTTTTCTTTCTTTACTGCCCAATGTTCTTCCAACAGGTATGTCTGACTGCAGAAAGGAAATGAAACCCAATTATACATCTAACTGCCTCTATAGAGTGAGCCTCATTCACTGGAGAGTTAGCCAAGTTCAAATTCCTTCCACATGGGGAATGGATCCACTGTCCATGAGGGGGGATAGAAATCCTTACTTACAGGGCTGAGAATTGCAATATTTTTTAAGGGTACTTTGTCAGCTGCTGTGAAACTCTCTGTCCAGTGTTCACCATTCCAGTTTTCATGCCCCGTCCCCACCATTCCCCCAGAGATAAGGTATTCTCTTGTCTCTGGATGCTAACACACACTTGGGTTTCATAGTCTGCGAAAGAGAAGACACTGGCTTCATATACACCCATTTAATGGGTTATGAGAACCTTCTCTCTGTTGTTGCACTGTATGTACTGCAGCAACTGTAAATTGTTGTTTCATATCGGCCCTCTCTCATCTTGTCTTCAGAGTTAGAGAAATGTATTTCTTCCTGTTCCCTGAATAAATGAAAACAACTGGTACGCACATATACCTTTTTATAATTCTACATGTGATTATATGTAGCAATCTGTTCTCATCTTTAAATAGGGTATGTATCAAGGCAACATTGCTTATAATTTTCCTTCTTTCTATTATTTAGTCTGAGGTCCAAGAACCTTGATGGGAAAGAAGTAATTATCGAAGGAACTCATGCCTGCGCTCAGAGCAGCTCCTGTACTCTGTGGTCTAAGACCAGGCCAAATAACATGGCGGAAAAATCATGACACCCCCTTTTTGTTGTCAAAACATTATCAGAAAGAAAATTCAAATTATCCTGTTTTAACCTACAACAAATATGGAGTCATGGTGGCCATGTATAATTTTTTTTAATTTATTGATATATTTATTTACATTTCAAATGATTTCCCCTTTTCTGGACCCCCACTCCCTGAAAGTCCCATCAGTCCCCTTCCCTCCCCCTGTTTTCCCACCCAACCCTTCCCACTTTCCCTGTTCTGATTTTGTTCTATACTGCTTCACTGAGTCTTTCCAGAACAAGGGGCCACTCCTCCGTTCTTCTTGTACCTCATTTGATGTATGGATTATGTTTTGGGTATTCCAGTTTTCCAGGCTAATATCCACTTATCAGTAAGTGCATACCATGATTCATCTTTTGAGTCTGGGTTACCTCACTTAGTATGATGTTCTCCAGCTCCATCCATTTGCCTAAGAATTTCATGAATTCATTGTTTCTAATGACTGAATAGTACTCCATTGTGTATATATACCACATTTTTTTTTTGCATCCACTCTTCTGTTGAGAGATACCAAAATGGGACCTCATAAAATTACAAAGTTTCTGTAAGGCAAAGGACACCATCAAAAGGACAAATCGGCATGTATAAATTTTGTAAGAGTTAAAGTAGCCGCAAATGGTAACAAAGGAAAAGTATTTTTAAGGTTTCTGTTTCAAGTTTAAAGCTACTGGGATACAGATGAGCACAGAATCAGATAATTGCATGTGCCATAATCAGTTTAAAGGATAAAAGCACTCAACTAAGTCCATAGTATATTAGGAGAACTGAAGATTGGCCCCTAAAAAGAAAATGATTTTCTCAAGAAATTACTGTGTATAGAAATAGTCTTCCCCAAAGAAGACCACACCAACTGGTTGTCCAATACCGAATGGTCAGCACTAAAATGATACATACAAGTATCATTACATAGGGTGAGCAGGTTATGTTTAGGAATATGTATGTATTCACATATATGCATGTAACAACATTAATAAGAAAAAAAGACATACATTTGAAAGAGAAAAAAGAGATGTTTGTGCAAGGGTTTGAAGAGAAAAATGGTAGGGAAGAATCAATAATTATATTAAAATTAAAATGTATAAGAAAAAGCCAACAAAATAATAACAGCCTAAACTTCTATTTGAAGACTCTCTTCCCTCTCCAATGCCAATTTCCACATATTTCCTAGATTGTTACCGTTCTATCTACCATTAACACACAAATAGGGGCAGAGGCAAGTTCTGGGCCAAGCCTCCCTTAGGATTCCTCATTTCCCTCACCAAGCTGGTGAGTCACACACTGTAGAAGGAGGGGAAAGGTGACAACAAAGAAACAAACTAGGTTTATCATTTATTAAATCACTCAACAAGTCCTGATTGTTACTTACGTTATAGTAGACATCGTTAGAATGGAGTTCTTTGACATTTACAGTCTAATTGGGAATGAGGCATTAATCAAAGAATATATGAAAATGTAATTTATGCAGTAATAAATACCCCACAGAGGAAGCACAGAGAACCAGGAAATGTCACCTAGCGTCCAGTTCTTCCTATTTTCACAGCTTGTTGGCCAGAAGCTCATCTTAAACGGAGTGAATGCTTGGGGAGATAAGTGTCTCTCTACTGAGAAACCATCGTGACTTCTTTAGCCTGCTCTGAGCATGCCTATTTCCTGTACATTGCCCCATATGAGCAGATGGTGGACAACCAATATTTTACATCCTTCATCGTACAACTGGCAACCCCACAGACTTCTGCTTAGAACTAGAAGCCCCGTCGGGAAGATTATTAGGCTAATATCATCTTGTTGCTTTGTAGTACTTTGCTCAGGGATGGAAAGCTGATTTTACTCTAATTCACCTTGCATTTATGTATTTATTAAGCTTCATGGCAGATTTAAATGGAAGAGAGAAACCAGACATTCTGTGGCTGTCCAAACTAAAATTTCTGGTGGGAAACAGTCACCCTTTCCTTCTTTCTTTACAACCTTATAGAAAGAAAGAATAGAGAGTCACACAAACTCCATTTCTGAAGAACACATTTCCCTAAGTCTGTTTACAACTTTCCAGATGTTACTGATGAAATCAGGTATACAGAATATGCCTAGATTATTTAATTTAATTTTTTTATTTGATATATTCTTTATTTACATTTCAAATGATATCCCTTTTCCTGGATTCCCCCTCTCCCCGAAAGTCCCATAAACCCTCTTCTTTCCCCCTGTTCCCTAATCACACCCTTCCTGTTTCCCTTTCCTGGTATTCCCCTACACTGCTCATACTGAGCCTTTCCAGGACCAGGGGCCTCTCCTTACTTCTTCTTGGGCATCATTTGATATATAAATTGTTTCGTGGGTATTCAGAGTGCTTCTGGGCTAAGATCTGCTTATCCGTGAGTGCATACCATGTGTGTTCTTTTGTGATTGTGTCACCTCACTCAGGATGACATTCTCCAGTTCCACCCACTTGCCTAAGAATTTCATGAATTCATAGTTTTAAATAGCTGAGTAGTATTCCATAGTGTAAATTTAATTTAATTCCCCCCTCTCTGTCTTTCACACACATGCACACACACACACACACACACACACACACACACACAAATACTTTTCATAGTTTTACTACTAAATTGACCATTGTGTACCCATATAACAGAAGACTAGATTAGATTCGATATTTTTACAAGTGAATACTCAAGCTGAAAATATGATATTTACATCTGACATTTGGTAAAATTTAAAATACAGGGAGAAATATCATCTAAAACCTACTAGGTCATTAAGGTAAGGGAATACTAAGTGTTTTGAATAACATTTTTAGTGAGATGTTTGGGCCTTTTGTTGCACTTTTTGTGATCATAATCCCAGTTTATAACGTGGACCTTCTTCACAACACTTTGAGAAAGAAAAAGGTACTGATAGCTGACCTTTGACCCACCAATTATATTCAAGGATGCAAGCTGGGGAAAAGATATGTCCATGCATTATGACCATAGATTATTTTCTAAGTTTTCACCAACTTCTCACACTTCAAAATAACCTTTAACAAGGAGAAGCACATGTTTAGCTAAGTCAGAATTATCATGCCATGGTAATAGCAGAATATACAAATAGCACTGAAAATGTCAGAATTGGAACAGATTTTCTACTATGAGGGGCAAGGACATAAGAGTTGTCTGTAGGAATGGGGGGATGCAATGCAGAAGAACGTGCTTATCATTTAAGTGCTATATCTAAGACTCAGAATAAAGTTACCTAAACAAATAGAGCAGTTATCACATTAGAACTTTCCCTAATGTCCAGTTATAAAACTGGTTTCCATCCACCCATGTTCTTTTACTGTGTCTCCTCACATATCCATGAGTAGACACATCATCAGTTACATGTGCTGATGCCAGAGAAGAAGACTATGCAAGCAAGAAATTAAGGCATGAAGCTTGGGAAAGTGAAGGCTTTCGTGAAGTCAACAAATGTAATGATAAGAAAACTCTGGACTTCATTGAAGACAAGAAAACCAAAAGAGCAATCAGAAATGGTATGGATGGGGTGTTCATGGGAACTTTCAACGTGAATTCAGCATCTTCTGGCTCTGGACCTTGATGAAAAATCCCATTTTTCTCTGTTGTTTCCAGACACAGTTCCTAGACATGGCATATAAAGCTGTATGCTAGGGTTTGAAAATTGAAATGGGAGGCTTATGCATTGAAAGGCTGGTTTCTGGTTGGTGGCAATACTGAAGAGTGATTAGATACTACTGGTACTTAGCTTATCAATGGACACTCCAATATTGACTTCCTATTGAATGGTTTATTAGAATGTAGTGCCTCATTGGAAGAAGTGGTAAGCAGACAGCATGACTGTGAAGGATACATGTCGTCCTCAGACCTTTCCACTTGATCCTGTTCTTCCCTACCCCTTCCCTCTGTGTCTGATCTCCATGAAGTCAGCAACATTTTCTTCAATGCTCCTTTCTCGATGTTCTATCTTTTGACAGGCCCAGAAACAATACACCCAACCAGTCATAACCCAAAACCTCTCAAATCCTGTGCCCATGCAGATCTTTCCTTGGTTAAACTGTTTTTCCCCCCTCGGGGCCTTTATCACAACAGAAAACTGACTAATCTAACACATAAGGATTCTGAAAGGGGAAAGGAAGAGCAGAGACTGATCAATTTGCTTAGATCTGAGGTACTCCAAAGTAGTTCAGTTCCCTGGAGTTTCATTTCACCCCATGCACCACAGACTTGGCAGTGTAGAAATGTCCAATCTGCAGACACCAGTAGAAGCAGACAGAAAAAAGCCACAGATACGTGCTGTCATATCTTTCTGCCTCCACATACACAGAACCATGCGATCAGAAACAAGTGTGAGGCAGAACAGCTCTCCTTGATGGGACAGCTAGCCTTTCCTTGCTCAGTACGGTGGTGCCATGAGGGAATCTAGTACTCTCTCCATAATTTTCCTGTTTACTACTAGCATGTGGTATGTGTATGTGTTTATACACATGAGTATTTGTGTTTGTGTACATGTGTGTGCATGTATGTATATGCATGCACATGTGTTTGTGTGTGTAGATGTATGTATGTGTGTGTGCATGTGTATTTGCATATATGTTGTTACCATAGCAGTCAGGAGATGTTTTGTAGGAAAATAATAACAGGCTTCCCTTGCTTTCTTTGCTAACCATGTTGATATCTACAGAGGCCCAGAGAGGAGTTTGAAGACCCAGATTTTAGCCTGCAGTGGTGAAATAACCATTTCTTGCCCCACTCTCAACTTATGCCTTAGAAGGAAGCTAAGACATCCACCTCCATTTTCCAGCACTTTCCCCACAGGCTTAGGACCGGAGGAGGTCCACTTAAGCAAGATCAAGTTTATAATATGGTATGTTAATGAACCAGCATAATGCATAGTAAAAAATTACTAATAATAAGAACCAGAAAAAATGAATGATGAATGATAACTGCTTACATAAAAGGTTAATATGAAGCCCCTAGAAAATTAATACACTTATAAAATATTTTTCACCAAATTGAAGCCTTTCTAAGGAAAAGGATAAAGATAAAGCCGGCACACAATCATATTATACTCAATCTACACACACCAATCTTATGTCCTCTTTTTAAAAAGTGTGTTGGAGATTAGGTATGTTAAATAAAATATATATAGCATAAGCTAAAATATATTCCAGATCATTATTGGTTTTTTTGATTGACTGGTTGATTGATTTAGACACGTCTCATGTAATCTGGGCTGAGCACAAATTCAAAATTCTTCTGCCTCTACCTCTCCCATGTACGGGTCATGGGAGTAGAATGTGCTGTTTTATTTATATAACTTTGATGAATTATGTTTACCACTTAACATGGACTATTGGTTCTTTTAGATGTTAATTCCATCTTAAGTAGAATTTTCTGTGATTGTTTATCTTAAAACAAAGAGAGTCTCATGTAAACAAACATGGGTTGCTTCTCTTGAGCAAATGTTACAGTGCACATTTCAAATACAGGAATAAGCATGGACTCTAGAGTTCTCTAGGAAGGGTTTACGAAAAAGATCAAAACCATAATGCTGTAATTCTTTTTAATCATAGTAATAGGGGTAATTTACCCTGATACCATATTTATTGCCAGACAGTAAGAAAAATATAGCAATTATAAGTGATAAAATATAATTTTACGTCTTTCTGATTAATCAAAATGAATTGCCAATTCTTTTACTTTGTTTCATAAATAATGTTTAAATATGAGAGATTGTAGCTATGCATGAGTTATAGAAAATAATCAGTATAAATCAATTACCAACATTGTACAAAACACTGTGTTCATACAAATCTAAACAGCTATGCATTTGTGTTTGTAGTGATAGTGATTTTGAAAGACACTGAAGAAACTGCTTATGAATTCTAATGTTGTATGCTTGCATATACTAAAATTCTTCCTGTAAACTCTCTCTTGATGCCCTTCTAAAGTTCACACATTCAGGTATTTTTCCAAGTGTTGACAAAACTGGTCACCAAAATCCCACGGCTTAAAGCAAAGAGGTGTTTTTGCCTTCCTTATCAGGAAAAAATTTAAGCCAAATATTTATATTTCAAAAACACACCATAAAGCCTGCTATTTTGTTTCACCTCTAATGCCTGAAAGACTAGGGCTTTGCTGCTTCTAAATTTTGAACTAATTGTCTTAAGCTTTATGACTGCGCATCCACAGCTTTTATAATTTGTAACTGGGCTCATTCTGAGTTGGGATCAAAGCAGATCAGGATAGCTAAAGTTTTCCTAGTGAGCAGAACTCTCAAAGAGAAATGTGAGAACAGTATTCTGCTCTAAGGTGGTGGCATTTCTATGCTCCAACCTGAGCCAAGCCCAATTTGGAAACCTTCAAAACAGTTACAGCCAAAGGTCTTGTTGAACAAGTGGTATTTCATAATTAGAAACAAAATGCCTAGGACTTTCTAGGATTTCTGCTACTGAGAACTTCCGGATTGAAACTCCACTGCTATACTTAGTATCAGTCACCTCCCCTGTGTGAGGCCAGGGTGAATGTATTCATTCATCTTAACATGTAGGACGCTCCCATCAGAGAAGCCATGGGAAACAAAGGGAGGGAAACTGGAGAACATGAGTTAGCCAAGATGGTCTGGGTGTTCTGTGTTTGACAGCTGCTACTAGATCGGGTTACATTTTGCAAGGGTTACATAACACAGCTGGCACAGTCCTAAATACATTAGCATGCGGTTTTCCAATTTAAAAAGGACGTTGGTTCTGTAAAATGGTCAGTAAACAGAGCCCAGAGTTAAAAGGGGTGGGTGTGTGGGGGGGCTGGAATTGTCTGTTTTAAAAATATTTGTTAACTCTAACAGTCTCAGAATTACTTACTCAGTTGAATCTCTATTCACTTATTTACATACATAAAGCCAACCTTGACAGTATAATAATGAATTACATAGTGTAGGCCAAAAAAACGGTTATAGCATTGTCATAGAATAATTAAGAACTGTGTGTCTAGCCGGGCAGTGGTGGCGCACACCTATAATCCCAGCACTCTGGGAGGCAGAGGCAGGCGGATTTCTGAGTTCGAGGCCAGCCTGGTCTACAGAGTGAGCTCCAGGACAGCCAGGGCTATACAGAGAAACCCTGTCTCGAAAAAAAAAAAAAAAAAAAAAAACCCAAATCCAAAAAAAACAAAAAAACAAAAAAAGAACTGAATGTCTGTTATAACCGCCTTTTGGATGATGAAGAGCATTCTGTGTTCCTTTATCAAGAAGTTACCAACACATTTTTTTCCCCTTGCATTGGCTTAAAAAGTGTTCAACAAATTTTATGAGAATGTAGCCACTCTGTGTTTCTAGTGATTTTCGCAAACCAACCATTTTATTTTTGACTTTGGCAGATTGCTTGCCCACATTGGTAGAATGCGCCTTGTGTTCCTTGGTCTTATTGCTCTTTTGTTCCTTTCTTGTTGTCACTGGATTTGGTCCACTGATAGTTTATCCTCTCTTACAACTAAGAAATATTCCCCTTTGCTAATAATATCTGTTTTTCTGTATGTTTCCCAGTTCATTAATCTATACCTGTATCTCTAGAAATTACCCTATTGAGTTCATTCAGGTTGTGTCTTATGCATCTCAAACTGCAAGAATATGTATTTATGTTCAGCAGTACTACATTTTTATAACAACCAGTTCAACATTTATGAATATGTAAACATGTGTTGTGGTAGATTCTCACTGTGCAGTCCTGGCTGGCCTTGAACTCACAAAGATCCACATGCCTCTGTATCTGCAGTAAGGATTAAAGACTTGTACCACCATGCTGACCCCAGTTTATATGGCTTTACTCAGCCACCAAAAACACTTGCGATTGGTTTGCATCATGGAAACACACATCTTGGAATTTCTTACTGTGCTTCCTCCTGGAATTTATTAAGATATATATCCTTTCCATCCTTCCACAGCTATTCCACAGGAACTTACATATTCAGCCTTATTCCATATTTCTGTTGGATAGAAAATTGCATCAGTGTATAGTGGCTAGTGATCAAAGGACATTGAGGTCACTTAAGTTTTATAATATTTATCATATTTTATAGGGCATTTACTTACTGTTTCATTGGAGCCGTTCTGTTTTGATGATGGTTTCCCTTAATGAATTTCCTCTTAGGTCTTTATTGGTAGCATTAATTTAGCTTTTATTATTTATTTTCTAAATTTATATATTTATCTATCTCTAATTTCTCTGCATTTTATTTGTTCATCTGTTTGAGGTTCCCATGGTGGAAATACGAAGCTCTGTCTGGAGAGATAACATACCTCTACCCATGACATAAGCATGCAGAACGGTAATTGTCCCTTTATCTGATACCCTGCTCTACCAGTGACTGAGAAAAACCTGAAATTGTAGACTTCACTGTTAATTATTATCACTTTGTTTTTATTATTATTCTGCTCCCCTTTTCCACATCCTTCTCCTCACCTTTCACCATTGCTCTTGGCGCATAGAATTTTATGTCTGTAGAACCAACCAATTTTTTTTTTTTGTCAACTTGAAATGTCCATTTTTATTTCCGTTTGTTTTTATTGAACCTCACACACTAAAGAGCCAAACCAGCATTCCTACTTTTGCTATTAACAATAAACCTTCCTAGCAATAAACCTTCCCCAGGTATATTTCCATTGGTTTACTTCCAAATTTCCCTGCATTTTCTGATTTAACCGGCCTTTTGAAGCTGGCCCACAACTAGCTAAGTCTTGATATTTAAGACTTTTTGACAATCTGCCTCTTTCAAACTGGTGTGATAGTTCACTTGTATTTATTGCAGTCACCAATATTTTTGTAAGGCCAAAATTAGGTTTACTATTATTATATTTTACCCTTTCCCATCATTTATACTTCTTTTCCGAGTTTCTTGTGGGTTAATATATTTTTTTATAAAATTTCATTGCTATTTTTCTGTTGATTTTCTGGCTATCCTTTTACACGTGTGAAAGTGCTGCTCAAGGGATTATAACATGTGCAGTGTTTTCTTCCACTTACAATTATCTTACTGCTTCAAATGATGCTAATCCAGTCTCTCCGAATTTGTGAAATCATAGTTGCAAAGTTTCTGAGCTGTTGGTTTTCTTGTGTATTTTTGCACTTGTATTCTCTATTCTCTACATTAATTAGTTTCTGAGCTCTCCCTCTCTTGGGGGCTGCTATGATTTAACCTTTCCTCTCTGTGTACTGTATCTTTCTAAATTCTTCTTATTTTTCAGTTGACTAATTTTCCCTTTGTGCTCATGCATCCATATTTTCTTTAGAGACTAAATAACTTTTTGTTAATTTTAATGGTTTTTATTTCATTTGTAAAATTCATATTACTCTGCTATGTTGTTCAGGTTTTTTTTCCATTATAATAGGTAATCGTTTGCATCTTAAACACTACACTGTTTTATGACTTTAAAGGTCAAAATCAATCACTTATTGCTTCTCTCATTTTTAATGTTAAGGGTTTAATTTCTTATATTTTTATTTTGAATCTTAGCACACACTGGCTTATTGTAATTTTCAAAATCACATAAACAGAGAGATAGTTTGAATTCACTTGTGGCCAAGCTATTTGGTCCTGTTGCCACCAACCATTTTTCAGTTTACTGTGTGACTATAGGCATCTTTGTTTCATAAAGTCTTCTAACTCTCAGCTCAAGGGCCAGACTTTTTATTGTCATTCTTGTGAGGGCCCTGTGTCTCAATGGAAGCTTACTGTTCACTTGCAGTTCAATACTCAGACTTTTTATTTTACTACAATTATTAAAATACTATTTTGTTTTAATTTGTGTGTGTGTTGTGGGGGTGTTTGTGTGCATGTCTGTATGTCTGTGTGTATGAATGTCATTTGCATATCTGGGCCAGAAGAGGGCATTAGATCTCCTGGAGCTGGAATTACAAGTAGTGTGTGAGCCACCTTCTACAGGTACTGAGAATAGGAGCGCAGGTCCTCTGTAAGAGCAGCAAGCACTCTTAAGCACTAAGCAAAACTTTTAGTTTCACTCCTCGGAGATCTTTTTTTTATCACATCTCAGTATTTTATTTTCAAACCAAGATTGTTTGAAGATTAAACATGATATAAAACCAAAAATTCTAATGATCGTACTTTGCTACTGAAAGGGGACATTTAGTCTCAGATGTTACAAGCAACGTGTGTGTCGTGTGTGTGTGTGTGTGTGTGTGTGTGTGTCTGTATCTGAGTGTGTGTTTGCAACAAATATATCTTTTTAGAAGGCAACAGTCTATACAGTAGGCTGTACAGTGTGCAAGTCTTTTTTTAGTATAATAGTTTTATTGATTATTTGGGAATTTCTCATAATGTACTCTGATCGCCCTTATTTCCCACACCTCTTAGACCCACTATTTTCCCCAATGCTTGTGCCCCCAATAAAAAATAAAAAAAAATCAAATAAACAAACAAGTCCAATTTGTCTTACCTGTGTAGTCACTGGAGCATGGACAAACTCAGTGTCTACCCCTTAAAGAAAGCTCAGTCCTTCCCCATCTCCACCCTGTCAGAGACCATCTATTGTGGAGAGGTGCGCCCCAGCATCCTTTTTTTAATTTTTTAATTTTTTTAAATTTTTTAATTTTTTAATTTTTTTATTTTTTTACACCCCAGCATTCTTATCACAATTTTAAAGAGTTCCCTTCCACTGTGTCCTGTTTAGGTTGTTACTTTCTTTGTGCAGGGTGGAGGATTGTTAAGATTTTTAAATTCAGCTTTTGATTTATTTGATTTTATTTAGCTGTCTTTTATTATGGAGACCATTTGGCACCAAGCTATTGATTATTGTGCTTCACCCCTCACACTTATAAAATAGAAGAAGAGCTGATTGCAATGTGCAGGCATTTTGTACTATGTAAACATATGTAAATTAAGAGCAGCCTTGAATACCAAAAGCCAATTTATCTTACCTATTATTATTATTAATATTATGGCTACTGTTTCATTTTATAAGTATAAAACTGTAAAATGATGATCAATAACATGGAATTCCATTGTCAAATTTATTCTATCATAATCCAAACCAAAACAAGCTCCAATAAATCTGCATACATTTCAAAGTGTTTAATGTTTATTTTGCCATGTTTTATAACAGCCTCTCTTCTTGGTGTAATACAAAGAATATTTGATATCTCAGGAGAGAAGCTACTAACATTACATGAAATTTTAACAAAGGCAAATGACATTTGCATTCTCTGCATTTACCTAGGTCCCTATTTCCATTATGCACTTGATGTTTTGAAAACATTTTGACTTTCTCATCAGTGAAGGATTATTCTAGATCTCAAGAGTTAATTACCTCATCTACACTCTGATGTCTAGTGAGATGGATGATCTCGTTCTATTGCCAGGTGAATATATATATGGCAGATATTTTACCTCCGCAGCTAATCAGACTTGGTGTTGCAATAGCAAATATTTAGGAGGAAATGCTAATGTTATATGCTCTTGTTTGTAAAACAATTCCTTTAACTCAGCTACTGCATCACCGAGTACTGCAAGGGTTTGAGTAGTTGTCTCAAACCATGGAAAGCATCCAGCAGTAGAGTTTATAGAAAATGGCAAGACCATAGTTTCCCATGCACTGCTAGCTTCCATTCAAGGGGAGAATAATAGAAGCTGAGTTCAGAGATTCCCTTCACTTCCTCTCCCACCTTGCTTCCTGTGTTTCAAACACAAGCCCTAGGTTACAAACCCATGTAAAGACTTAATTGCAATTAGCATCTGGCAGCTGTTGACTTACACAGCATTGTTGAGTCACACTAAACTAGAGTCAAAAAAAGGAATTCAGGAATAGAAAGCAGAAGCTACCCAAATAGGGTAAAAGGGAAAATAAGCCCATGTCATCACAGCTGAAGTACTACACCATCAGGACAGCCGCCCCCACGGTGTGAATGACAATGGAGCTAATGGCTTCCAACAATCCCAGAGGCTAATTCTCCATAAAAAAAAAAAAAAAAAAAAAAAAAAAAAAAAAAAAAAAAAAGACCATCATTTCCACCGTGGTCAGTGCCATGCAGCAAAGGCTCTGACACTCAAGTCTGTAAGTTTGTTATGGATGTCCTCTCCTATTTCCAAGACAGATGCTTCAGGAGGAATTGGCAGGTGAAGAGAAGTCGATGGATACCTTTTAATAGAAAAAGGTCCTGATATTGTCTGCTCAGATGTTGGTACCAACACCATATGTGTTAAATAATTTTGTTTTTACATTGCTTATTACAGCAGTCTATTAGAAGAAAAAGTGTCCTGGAAAAACAAAGCAGACCAAAGAATGACAGACCTTTCATAAGGCCCAACCATTTCTTATAAAATGGCAAGAAAATAATTGAGGTAATACCTTGGTCTTTCTTAAAACAAACACATCTCAGATTATAAATGGTGAGTTATAAAGCACAACTGAGGAAATACAAGGAGAGCAACAAGTTATTTATCAAAATAGGGATGGTAGTATGGTAAATTGCATGGGAAAACGCATGTCAACTTCTTACAATTATCTGGGGTAATAGAGGAAAAATAAGACTGTGGAAACCATGGAGAGAAAAGGAGTCCACATGTATTAGAGGAGCAGTGGTCGCTTGCATGTGATGAGCTTTGTTGACTTTCTCTTCTGCGCTTCTGCTTTATGCTTTCAAAAATGACACCAGTTAGGGTGTGTGCACATGTGTACAAGTTCATGAGGGGGCTACACATAGGAGTGCACATAGAGGTCAGAGAATTACCCCTGTTGTCCTTCGTCAGGCATCAGCCATTGCTTTTAAGACAGGATCTGTTATAAGTCTGTTACTCACCAAATAAGCTAAGCTGGCCCTTCTGGCCAACCCCAAGGACTTACCTTTTTTTCTCCCCTCTCAGTTCAGGATTACAGGTACACATCACCATGCCTAGATCTAAAAATTACACTAATTTAGGCAACCAAAATTGTAATTCTTAAATGAGTCTTATCTATGCCATATTTTAATATACCTGTGATGTAATTTTTCTAGGATGTCACATTCTTTACCTGGTTTATCCTTGTAATTTTTATGATCATATATTGAATTGAACTCCAGAGGAAATGATGATTGTGTCTTTTTGTGTCTAGAATGATGTTGTAAAACAAAGATATCTATTTCATTAAGATGGGCATATTGGCAGGAAATCCATTTATTTCTCTCCTTAGGGGTGTGAGGATGTGTCTATGTAGCTCCAAGACCAACCTCAGATTGCTACTCCAGTAGATATGTGTGCAATTGACCCAACTCTTTCATACCTCTCTTTAGTCCCACTCATCTATTAAAAAATCAAGACCAAAACCAAGACCAAGACCAAGACCAAGACCAAGACCTTGAATGGCAGTCATATCTTGTAATCCCAGCAGACAAGAAGACAAGGAGAAAAGAGCAAGTGTTTAAGAAGGTACTTGGCTATATAGTGAGCTCAAGGCCAGTCTAGGCCACATGACCTTCTTCAAAATACCACGACCACCACCACCACTACCAACAACAGCTTTTATAGTATCTGCATTCATACGCTGTGTAAATATGTTTTCTGTACAGCCCAAACAGTTAGCACCTTTGCACTTCAAATATTATGGGTGACTGGGGTTGTTTTAGAATAGAATATAAAGAAGAATATAGAGAAGAAAGAACAGCAGCAGCAGTGATGAACAGGTATAGACACTCATTCCTGTAATCAGTGTGCATTCATAAGGCACACTGATAGTTCACTCTCCATGACATAAATGACAGATACTATGAGCAGAAAGACTGTAGAACACATGGGAATAGACATATTGTAAATAAAATATGAGACCTAAAAGAATGGTATCATGGGACTAGATGAGCCAGAGTAAAGAGCCCTACTCATTCATTCATTCATTCATTCATCCGTCTGACTAGTATTTACTGATACATTTTAAGCACTAAGCCTTTTACTAATGGCTTGGGATGTCAGCAATGGAATCTGATCAAGATTTCATTGTCTTTGGAGATTATGTTTTAGCTGGAGAAGACAGACAAGAGATAGTTGACGTAATGTAAATGATAATGTAAGTTCTGGGTGGTGAGTGCTTGAAAGGATACAAAGTAGAAGAGGGTAAGGGCATTTATGAGTTATTTGATCCTAGAAAGCTCAAGGAAGAGGTAACATTTAAGGAAAGTCCCTTTACCCAGCAGGGTTTGCAAGTGTTCTGCCAATAAGCCTTCAGCAAAGTCTTCAGAACATGGAACAAGGCAGTTCATTAGTGCTTTGCAAGGACCTTACAAGGAGATCATTAGAGAGCTGGGCACTGATGGGCTTTGGGTTTGAGCTTTCTGAGTCTACAGTCATGCTTTTAAAATTTGTGTGTATAATGTATTTATTCATACACATTTGTGTGGTTATGACATGCCAATCTCAGAGGACATACATGTGTCTAGGCCTTTGCCTTTCCACTTATTTGATATAGAGTCTCTTATTGCTCACTGTTGTGCACATTAGACTGGCTGGGCGACATGCATCCAAGGGTTCTCCCATGTACATCGCATCATAGGAACACTTGAATTAAAGACTTGAGCTACAGCGTCTGGCCTTCTGTGTATTCTGGAGTACACTTGTATGGCCTTTGTTTCCCCTAATGAGCCATATCCTCAATCAAACCTCGGAATTTTAGTTAGAGTGGAAGAAAGAGCCATTGGCTTTAGGGATAGCATTGTCTCATGTAAAGTTAACAAGGACTGTTCTGACTATTGCTTTTGACTATTAGGGGAGAATGGATAAGCACAGAGTGACAGAGATGACAGTGAAGGAATTTGAACAGAATGATAATAGCTCACTGAGAGGGAAGCTTTCTAGTTGTGTGGAGTAGCAGACTGTTGTGAATTGTGGTAGACTAATGTGGATACGTTTAGACCAAAGACTAGAAGGATGAGAGAGTTGCTATCAATGAGAACATGGAAGCTACAAGAAGATCAGGTGTAGGTGTGTGTGTGTGTGTGTGTGTGTGTGTATGTGTGCATGCGCGCACGCGCGAGCGCGTGCGTGTGTGTGCACGTGCACAAACAAAAGGCCAACAATCATGGACCTCCTGAGTTTGAGTTGCATATTTGACATACAAGTGGAGATGCCGATGTCAGAGCTAAATATATTGGAGAGAGAGTGCTGATATAAAAGATGTAGACTTGGGAGTCACTGACAGATAGATGCTGTTTAACGATATAGAGATGGACAACATCGCCAGAATGGAATAAGTGCAGACAGAAAGTCTTACAAAGAGCCAAACTGCTCTGCTTTCTAACATGCTCAGATGCATTTTGGGCTCCTTTTATTTAAGCATTTAGAGTAAGGAGGACAGAGCAGAACTACATGGAAAACAATAGCATGGTCAGGAGAGGAAAAGACTTCAGTGAATGGATGATTAGATGGTAGGCAAACAAAGACTATCAAAGAGGAGGAGGCTGCAGCAGTGACTCAGTGATTGAAGTGCCTGTCTTGTAAGCATGCACACCTGAGTTCAGAATCCCAGCATCCATGGCAAAGGCCAGGCATGGTGGCTCGCACCTAGTCTTCTAAGCCGCATAGCTCAGTGAACTTCAAGTTTAATGAGAGTAAGGTGGAGCAAAGAGCAGCACGCTTGATCATAGGCTGTTGGGATGAAAGAAGACCTCACCTAGCAGTCAGGTTGGAGGACTCTGTGCCTGACTGTAGACCCAAGGGACTCTGCACAAGCTGGGGTAGCAGCTGACTCAGGAGTGGGTAGGGCGCAGCATGCGTGGTTCCAACAGGAGTAGGGCTGTGTACGTGGCAGGTGTCACTCAGGATCATGCTCTGTGTGAAACCAAAATGAAGCTCTTGGGGCTTGGGGGTGTGGGTATGAGGTGGAGAAAAGAAGTTTGGATAGAGGCAGGTGATAGAATATCCACCCTAGATAATTTAGCAGGACTGAGTTGGGGGAAAGTTTTAGACATGTTTTAAAAAATTGCTAAGCACAAAGTCATATAGAACTTATAATTCATGTGGGGGAAAATAAATTATGAAGCATACTCTGAGTTTGAAAAGGAAGCCGATAAATGCAGTATGGCTCAGTGCGTTGCCCCCAAGCCTGACCGCCTGAGTTTGATTTCTTATCATACATGCTAGAATGAAAAGGCTAATATCTACATATTTTCCCTGACCTCCATACACATGCCACGGAACACCTGTGACTATATATGTGAACAAGTGTATGCTTATAAAAATAGAATAAAAAATGCAAATGTAGGTCCATCTTGCTTCAATGAGT
The DNA here is from genome assembly GCF_947179515.1 of Apodemus sylvaticus. Taxonomy (NCBI): domain Eukaryota; kingdom Metazoa; phylum Chordata; class Mammalia; order Rodentia; family Muridae; genus Apodemus; species Apodemus sylvaticus. Next base: position 88,700,930 of record NC_067481.1, on the reverse strand, counting down.
TAGCTTCTACATCAAGAAGAAGACAGGAGTGTGTAGGATCATGGGACACACACGGTTTACATTGTTCTAGTGTGTAACTTCTCACCTGTAACTGGAATCTCCGTCCATAGCAACTAATTAGTATTGTGCATGCTTTGCTTCAGATAAAACAAGCACCTTCTAGAGACAGGGTCATTATCTTCAAACAAGGAACCTGATATTTTTAGATCCACAAATGAATGGCACAACAGAGGAGTTTCTGCTACACATAACTCAGTCACTGGGTACATAGTATGCAGTTAGGTTGGCCATGGTACTTTGGGGTACTTTAGAAAAAGCTTTATTTTTTGCATCACTGAAGGGGAATGCCAGGAGAGGGAAGCAGGTGTGGGTGGGTTGTTGAACAGGGGGAGGTGGAAGGGGATAGGGTGTTTTCGGAGAGGAAACCAGGAAAAGGGGTAACATTAGGAATGCAAATAAAGAAAGTATCTAATAAAATAAAGAAAAATTATGTCTTGAAAAAAATTGAGGTTAGAGACAGTACTTCAAATATAATAATGATATATTATTCTAGCAATACAGATGCAGAATATTGTTTAAATGGTATTTTTTTTTTTTTTTTAGGGCAGGAGTTAGAGCCCAGGGCCATTTGCAAGCTCTACAAATATTCTCTACCACAGAGGTGGTGCTGAACTTTAAATGCTTTCAAGGAGGAAGCAGCTAGCAAATAGAAAAGTGCCTAGGACCCAAGAGAGGTGACATACAGCACAGTCAGGGCTTTCCTGTGGAATCTTTGCCAAGTATGCAAGATGCAAGAACCAGGAATTAACTTTTTTTAAAAAAGTAGAATTGAGAGCCTTCACCAAATTTTTGAAGACAATCTTTAAATGTCTATTTAAATGGCTATAAGGGCTTGTATTGTTTTCTAGTACTGCTATCACCCTGGAATGTAAAAATAATATAATTCTGGATGTTTGGATAGAGGAATCTCATGGCCGCTTGGCCTTTTCAGAGGCCATGGAAGAACAGTGCCCGGTCTCTGTCGTCAAGTGTCCTGGCAAAGCTTGTTCCCTGTTACCGCCATCCGGCCTCTTCTAATTAGTGCAAACACGATCTATCATAGCAGGCATCTTCTTCATCTTCTCAAAGTATCTTTCAGAATCCATTCACTTAATCATTTCCTACTATTCGAGGTTCAGAGAGAATATTTATCAGAATGTTTTCTTCAAAGGATTCAAAAGCAGCCAGGCAGAGTCGCAAGGCTTCATCCAAGGAGCAAAACAGCATCCAGACCCCTGTGCTGTCTGTAAGTCACTGCACACACACAAGTGGGGCATATAGCTCTTGTGTCCATGTGGCCTTTCTTTTGTTTAAATTGGGGGTCACTTCTGGTCATTTGATTCTTTCAACTACCACCAACTTTCCCTGAGAAAAAACTGCCTCATGCCTACAATGACAGGCAGTTAAATCCAGGATGGTAATTGTTTTTAGGGAGATAATTCTCCTCCGCAAAGGCTCATGGGTGCTTTATGGAAAACGTTTGTGCTGTCGGGCACATTAGGAGACTTCACCTGAGAGCCAATATCTCCCTTATTAAGCTTTCTCTCTCTTCAAAAGGAGACAATGGTTTTGTTTGTCCCCTCGTCTCCCATGTGCAGACCACCACGGAAATTGCTCTGTGTCTGGGCCAAGTCCCGATATTCCCGTGTCACGAGGGGTTAGGAGGCCCATTAATTCTTGTGCTCTCATTTCAGGTTGGTTAGGGATCAACAGCAGATTATTATTTCAAACATTTATTTCTTGCTTCAATTTCCTCTCTTAGAATTGCCTCCAAATGACTTTCTCTTGTGTACGGTGTGCTCAATCTCAAGAAAATCAAAAATGGCCCTTTCAGGAAACGTATCCATCAGCATTATCAGGAACACATCCCACAAAGGCTTTGGTTGGCTTTCCTGCCTATCTGCCAGGTTTTGTACTTTTTTGTACTTAAGTCTCCCCACCTCAAGAATAGCTGGCATTATACTGAGCACACGGCCCCAAGGGCACCCACTGTTCGTGTTTCAGACTGATTAGTTCAATTCAGGTCTACAAAGAGACAAAGGGGTGGGTTAAGATTCAGCTAGGGATACAGAGTTGTGCAAGCTACATTCCAACTTGTGGGGATCTCACAGGTTAAGAAGCACAATGAACATATACACATACAATTACATTATCATTTCATGTCTCAATAAGCTTTTTTTTTCTTCTCCATCAACATTGGCAAGAGTGCCAGGGCCAATGCAGGTATAGAAGTAACTCTTTGTGCTTTAGAAAACAGATGCCACGCGACAAACATGTAACCTTAGAGAAGTGACTTAGTCCCTTGAGTCCTCACGATCTTCAGAAAACAAATAGAAGCAGAGCTGACCTCATTTGTTTGTCTGTTCATCCAGCAAACAAATGTAGCTTCCTATCTGGTGATTCTGGGCTCTGTATAAAGACTGGATTGTAAACACTTATGAAATCTCATTTTATGCCCAGAACAAAACTATGAGGAAAGCACAGGGCCCTAGAGAAAGAAAAGAACATTCTCAAGGCCATGGAAAGAGGAGGCAGAGAAACCTCCATTCACAAGTGCCTCCTTTTCTTACTTCAAAGCCGTGTTTTCTAGTCCTGCCTAAAGACTTTCTATGATGTTCTGTTTCTGTTGAGAAACCAGGGGAGACCCAGGGAGCAGGTACACAGATACTTCTTCCAATTAAAATCTTAGCAGGTAGGAGGGGCTGGGATGAAATCTCTGAGGACTCTACAGCAGAGAAGCAAATGAAAGTCTTTCACAAAGAGCTCCTGGCCCCAACTTTGTTTTCTTCTCAACTTCTCTAATCAAAGGAATAATTTATAGATTATGAATGGGAATCTGGTTTTTCGTTTCTCATGGTGCTTGGGATAATTGAAGCAAGGCCTTAACATTCATCTGATGGACTTACTCGGATGTTAAACTCTAGCCCTAGCTCTGCAAATGTGACCTTAACTATACAAATAACCCCTGGATCCTGCTGAAGGAAAATAAAAAATACTGTACAGCAAACAATAGGGAAGAAAAAAAATAGGTATTCCTAATCCCGCTATTTGCCATGATGGAAACAAACCAAAAAAAGGATCGTATTTATTCTCCCTTCATTCAGCACATTTCTAGGAAGCTTGACTCAATCTCTCTCTTTGCTTCCTTTCTCTGTTCCTCTCTCTCTTTCCAACTTTCTCTACTTCTTCTGCCTTTCACCCTTCTTTTCTTCTCCTTTTCTCTTTTTTTCTAAGCCCCCCCCCACCCCAGGACAGGAGATGGGTGCCTCATCACCCAGCCCTTATTTCTATACGCACAGTTTGTTTGTGTTTCCAATTATTCAAGGCACGAGCACAGATCCATTAGTGTAATGTGGTGAACAGAACTGAGCATCCTTGGGCCACATTGACAGTTACCTGTTTAACTATTCCTCTCCTGCTCCACCAGGCAGTGTGGGCTCCTTTAAGTGATTGTAAGTTTGGGGAGGCGCACAACAAATCTTTCGTGAATTAATTAAATTATAAAGACTAAAAATTGGATAAAAAATAACCCAATTCCATGTACAGTCAAGGTAAAACTTTTATTTTACTGCATGCTCCTTTCTTCATCTTTCTGCCTCCTACAGGTTTTATTTGTCTTAAGTGTATATGAGTCCTCATACTGATACAAATATCCAAAACGTATTTAGTGGTTTAAACATCTTGGCAAATGGGGCCTCTTCAACTTATTTGAGAATTACATTTTCAGAAGCAAAACCAACTGGCTTATCAAACAGACATAAAACTTAATACAATTCAATGCAATCACAAGGCAAGGATGAGAGCCTCTGACCATATGAGGAAACTATGCAGATATAATTTTTATTTCTTTGCATGGTACCAGGTTTTATTTCAAACAGGAAATTATCTGGCGCTCACTTTGCACATCACAGAGTCAAGCTTCCTGTGTGACACCAGCGTATCCCTGTTTTTATAGTTCATATAAAGACATGCTTCTAAGACCTCCAATAACAAAAAGTTTATTTATGTATTTATTTCTGCCTGGCATGTGCTGACGAGCCGGCCTGCTCAGCAAGCATTTCACAGATTAGACCATGAGTATGGTTTCAGGCAAGTCTCCCTCATGCTCCTGCGCACTGGCTGATAAACACTTCAAAGTAAACCGCTCATAAATATGAAATGAAAAGCCGAGGAGTCGTTATGCAGAGCTTTGAGATACAAATCTCTTTATTCCCCTCTGAAGTGGGGTTTGATTGACATAATGAGTCATAGACCCTGTCCAGGGACACACTGCCTTTTCCCCCTTTTCCTCTGGAGACAGAGAAACTTTAAAGAAATCCACTTCAGAACTTGGTGACAGACAGCTTACTTGAAAAAAAGAATAAAGTTGAATCCTATATTAAATAACTTATTATTTTACGTTAATGCCAACTATGACGACCAGGACATATGTCTAAGCTTGACTACCCAACCTCACAAAAACATTATTAGCTACAACTCTAAGAAAATAATCACATCATAATATCTTTTCTGGTATGTATCATTGCTTTATAGATCCTATAGGAAGAAAAAATATGATATGCAAGGAACGTAGAGAAAGAGCCTAAAACCTTAACACCTAAAAGGCTAGGAGAAGACACCTCGGCAGTTGAGGGAATAATAGTTGTAGAAACCCATTGTTTGAAATCAATGCTTCCCAGGGCGGGGAGGAGGGAAGAATGATACAGCTGAACTTTCTATGAAAAATAGCTTTCAGAACAATGCAAAGATTTGATTCTCACTCGTACGACTTCACGACTGGCTTGTCTAGAAGAGCTGAAGAACTTAATGGAGTCAACACAATTTTACATGAGATCTCATCTTTCAGATTGAGCCCAAAGAAGCCGGCTGAGGCAGTGTAAGTGCCACAGGGATCAGTGGCAAGCAGTAGAAACCCTTCTAGAAAAAGCCTCCATTCTTCAGCTGACACACAGTTCTACCTTTGAAGAATGGTGCATTTCACTGCCGGATTTTCTCACTTTTCCAGAAGGTCTGAAAACTAAGTTCAATGTGGTTTTCCCTTGCTGAGGAGGTAGAAGACGTATTTTTTTAAGGGTGGCTAAAATGAAGTAGGCTTCTGAGCTGGTGATCTCTGTTCTAGGAAGTAATTACCTAAATATGTTGTTTTATAAGAAAAGAAAGAGGATGAAAAAGAGGGAAGACTGGAAAAGTCAGAATGTGGAGAAAGAGTTTCAGGTAGCCATCTGAGTGTTTCCAATCCCCCTTTATTCCTGGTTCCTTGTGGATAATACTGAGGCCTGCAGGGAATGAGGAGAACTTGATTAGACCTATCCCCCACAGGGGGACTCTTCTACTGGAGCAAATGGATTCTTTTTGTTTTCTTTGTAAGACAGAGTCATATGAGGAAGCCCAAGTTGGCCTCAAACATCATAGCCTCCTACTTCATCCATTCAGATACTGGCCAGAAGCTTCTGGAAACAGCTAATTAGGACCATGTTGATACCCAATAATGAAGAGATCACTTAGAAGTGACAAAACTTTTGGGGATAATGGCACACATCTAGACTCCCAGCACTGGATAGGTCAAGGCAAGAGGATCTTGTTTTCAAGGTCTGTCTGGGATATGCAGTGAAAACCAGTCAAACAAAACAAAACCATACAAAACAAAACCACACATAACACTAAGCAATAACAAAATCACCCAAAAAAAAACCCAAATCATTTTACTTACCCTCTCACTCTAAGCACCTAACTGGTACATGGCTGAAAGCAAATGAAATGCCCTCTAGTTGACATAAAATCCCTTGTGACATGGGAGACTGTAGCAATCAGGCCTCAAAGTCATAACATCACAGAGAAATTAAGTGCTCATTTTAGTGGGCCACCCATAGGAGAGACTCATTTACATTACTAATATTAGAGGACATAGGGGTAAATATCTATTCTGTTTATGGATAGTTCTCCATAGGGAAGGACTTACTTGTTTCATTTTCCTAATTTAGCCAAGATAAATCCATCAATGTTGGACTGTAGGGAGATAGATTTTATAGAAATTATATATAATCAAATCACCCAAAAGAACACATCAATAGCTGACCATTAATTTCAAATCTAATAATTGTCAATGTACAGCTGATGATGAGGATTCTGTGACCCACTGCAAGGTGTAAAACTGTTAAGTAGAAAAGCATAGACTCAGATACTGGCTTAAGCCAGGGACATAGCTCAGTACTAGAATTGGTGTGTAAGAACCTCCAAAACTAAACAGGGTCAGTAGTACTCTGTTCTCCTCTTTGTCATAATGTAAGGACTTAGCCATTGAATGCTTGTGAAAATCCTTCTTAGTCCAACTTGTCATGGTTCAGTGTCCATGATTTATTTTTTAGCTGTTATATGACTGATTGTTTGAACTATAACGTACAAAACAACAACTAGAAATAGCAAAAAGTATCCTATGGAACATATAATATTCTTTTCATAAATAGCAAGGTATGTAATACTTAAATTTTATTTCAGAATAAATAAAATTCTCTCATTGGAAGGTAAATTGTGTGAGATGCTAAACATAAAAGAGAGGATATCCCAATTTAAGATATGAGAGACAACATCTATCCTATATACTAACATCAAAAAACTACATACAAAACCTAGCATAGTCACTGATGAAAATGATATAGGAGTTATATAATACAGATTTACCTGTGCATATTGTATACTTGTGTACATGAAATATATATGGCTATAAGTATATATATAGATATAATGGATCTGAAATAGGAAAATGCTCCATATGTAAATTATATATGTTAGTATTTAGATGTGCATGTGTTATTCATAAATGAATATTTTATATATATTAATATATATTATAAAACACATGCTCATACACTAAGAATAATAAGAAATAATTTTGAACAATCCATAGTTGGTTCAGTTTCACAGTAGGAAAGATTGTGTGGCATTGTGCAAAGGGGCTTTAGAATTGGATTAAATAAATTTCAAATCCTAAAGCTATTAGCTTTGGGACCTTGGATAAATTTCCTGGCCTTTCTGAATCTTAATTTCTTATTTATAAAATAAGGAACACAACATCAACTATATTAAAAGATACAGACTTGAGCTCACATATGGGAAAAGTAAACTAGACCTGTCTGGTGATGAATGTAAACCATTATAATATGAACTTCAAATCAAATCAGATGTTGCTTTGAGTTGGAAGGGTTGGTGGGAAGGAAGCACACATAATGTTTTGTGGGTGAAGAGTGTGTGTTTCTATTGGGTGTGGGGTGATGGTGTGCAACTCAGACATTAACACTGCATTGTCATGAGCATCTCAAATAGGCACTCATATGGTCTATAAGTCATGCCCCAATAAGCCTGTGGAGAAATGAAACAGTTATATGTAGGAACTTCCCTGTATGCACAGAAGATTCAGAAAACCCAAAATTGGGTAGATATTCGAGAAGTGGAGAACATGCGATCAAACCAACTAGAACTGAAAAGGAAAATAGGAAATCTCGAGGTGCTGGGAACACTATCACTACAGCATCGTGACATTCATTTGATGCCAGCTTTAGTGGCCAAAATATCCCTAAGACAATGTATCCTAATTAACTCTGCCTTCATTACCATAAAGGCACACATATCATGGGCTTAAAACAGTTCACGTTAACCAATGGTGTAAAAAGAATAGTCTTTCTAAGAATAAATCTAGACCAGAAGATTTTTTTTTTTCCATCTAAAGGATGTTTTTAAACCCTCTAGCTTGAAAATAGTTTGATTAGAAGAGGAGCCCTGGGTTCATGCGTTCTGTCTCAGGCTGGGGAAAAACAGCTGTCAGTCACATCACTGTCCTCCTCCCACTGTCCCTGGGGGACAACTTAAGCAAGCTGTTGCCAGGATAAGCACTCCTTGGGGAATTGCCGGCTCGTCATGGCCCGCAGCAGCACAGCCGCCCATCTCTCCACTTGGTCTATTAGCCCTTTGACTTCCTTCCTTCATGCACAAATATAAATATAATGCTTAAGTGAATGATTACTACTGTCCCCAAAGAAATTTCAATTAAACACTTGGAATCCTTAGGAATGATACCTAGGGGGATTCTAAATAGAGCCATAATTCGTTATGTATTATTAAGTCTGGTCTCAGATTGTAAATCTCCTCTTTTCTCTTTTAAGATTAGCCAGAGCTTTCAAAAGACCATGTCCCCTATGCTTTGAGCAAAATTTTTCCCATACTCTTAGTAGAATTGGTATCGTGGAGCTGACTCGGAACAGAAGGAGCCAGTGGTCCTGTGGGCGTGGTGGGCTGCCCAATGCTAATGCTTTGTGTAGGGACACTTTTCTGCTCAGAGCAAAGGGCCTCCAGAAATGTCCCCAGCACGTTTCCATGTAGCACACAATGTTTCTGTCCATCATGGTCTTGTGACAGCACAAGCATGAAAGCCAAACACCTGTGACGGGTATGCCTTTGTCTAATTGGCTACTGTGATTTGAGTGCCTGGAGCAATGCTGGGCATACACATAGTAGGATTCTTATAAATAAATGCAACCATGTTGATAGAGGGATGCAAAGAAGTAAGCTAGGAAGACAAAAATTTTTTTCCTTTGGAGCCTACTGTGTTGGTTACCACGCATCTCTGGCACCCAGCACTGAAGCTGACACACAGTAGGTCACGGGATCTCCATTTTCTACTATTCTCCATCTGTATTTTCTGTACCAATGAAAAGAGTTTCCAGTGTGAACTGTGTTTACTGATATGAAGACAGTTACAGACAATTCTCCTGGGACCTCTGTACAACATCCTACAAGCGGAGGTAGTAAATGTCTATGCTCTGGACTGGTGTTTCACAGATGTTTGCACAGAAAACAGCTTTCAAGGATAGAGAAAGTGCCTTCTACCACAGCAAGAACAGCTTTTAGTACAAACTTTGATGATTGGGACCATAATTCCCTGTGGAGTGGAGGAGCTGGCAGTGACCTGTTGTATGTGTTCTCTTCCCCTAAGCTCTGGATTCTGTCCTTGTGATCCTCCCCCCAGCCCACACCTGGAGCCATGTTCTGTTTACCCTCATCTTTCTCTGTAGGAACTGAGTCTCAGGAAGGACCATGTATGCTTTTCTTCCAGCTACACTGATTGCTGCAAGATAACACTTTTCTGAGATGGGTGATCTCTGCTGAGACTCTCTGGAAATGGCACAAAATTCCCAGGATACCAGCAAAGAAAAAAAAATCCAGAACCTACAAGGTGCTCATCACAAGTTCCATGACCAACTTATGTCCCCATGAGGAATAATCTAGAAATGATCCATTTTGTTTGTCTTGACATCTGTACCACAAGAAAAACAAACCAGCAAAAAAACAAAACAACAACAAAACCATTCATGTGACAAGTTCAAGTGCCCAAGAAATGCATCTCCTAGGCAAACCAAGTGCTTACTAATGACATTAACAATGCAGATTAAATATGATAGCACACTCCCTTCCCACTTTGTTTTGAACTGAAGCAGCTTCTTGGGTAAATTTAAACCATGCCACAGTGACAAGAAATTCTGTTGGCATTTGTATTTACCTACCATTGATAACTTAAAATAAGAAAGTTAGTAGAATAGGATTTGGTTTGCCTTCTCTTTTGGGGGCTCATGTGCAAAATATTTGTCTTGAGAATTTTTTTTTTTAAAAAAAATCAAAATCAAAATAAAACAGGTTGGTGTTTTTCCTTTAAGCCAATGTCCTCTTGGAAAAGATAGATTAAAAATAGCCTCTTCCCTCCATCCAAATGAATGTTTCCAGGTGACTTGCTGTTTGGCAGAGCTGAGCAGTGGATCCTTGACAAGGAGGCTAGGTGCTTCTGTCCTAGAGTTGGCAAAATTCCCTATGGTGTTTCCTTAGGCTATACATACTATTGCAGTATTTTGGAAGAATTTACTTAGGAACTAGATATTCAGCAAACCTCAACTTCTGCTTTCCCTTCTCTGATTACTTGTTTTCTGCTCTGTTATTCAGTTGAATTAAATGATGAGGTCTAATCAGATTATATTCAGACAGAAGAAGAAAAAAACTTCCTTTTCAGAAAAAAAATCACTCAGGTCAATGGGTTACCAAATAATATTCCCTTCTATGTTGAGTTTCTGTGATTCATCCTCTTTTGATTTATCCAAATATAGTTTTTTTTTTTAAGAAAACAGGAATATTAGCTCCTTTCCAGTACTGGGGCCTTTGCCAATTACTTAAAGGAAAATTAATAAAAAAAAAAAAACTTTAATGCCACTAAAAAAAGATATTTCTACCAAAAGCAGTGTCTGCATTAACATCTTAATGTAGCGCTTCTCCCAGTAAAGAAATGGGTTCAAATCATCGGCAAGTAACAAAATAACCTTGCAGAAAATAATTAAAAGAAAATTTTCTCTATTTGAAGCCAGTCTACTATCTTTCTATTGTGGCTCTGTGTCATGACCCTCTCATACACATGATGCACAAATGCTAAATGATTAATGAATAGTCCCAAACTACCTTTGAATGCTCTGTCTCCTGACACCCAAGGCCCTATGAGCCCTATGCATATTTGAAGCGATGATCACATTCAGGCAGTAACGTTTGATTGGCAAGGGGGTTTCTAAGCACTGGCTTTTTTATTTAGGTGTCTCACTTACTGATATCATATAAGTTGCCTGTGAACTCTGCCATCCTTGTCTCCCCATGGTCCTAGTGATGCATGCTTTCATAAAAGCTATTACAAAGCCAAAGGAAGGGACTATGGTTTAACGAACTTGACGAATGATAGATGATTGGTTCTACAAGTTCCTTAAAATCTGCTGACTGGTGATCTAGGACCATGAGAAGAAAGCAGAGAGTTTATCTTCACCTCTTAAGGCAACTCTACATACAGCCTTTCTTCTAGTTATTTGGCATCTTCTCAGCAGCCCACTGAGGTGGGACACTGAAAGGAATCCTGTGATTTGCTGGTGTTGAGAATTTAGAAGGCATATCCCTACCTTCATCTACCCGTGTCGTCATCTGCCTACTGCAATTCTTTCTTTGCTTGCTCTAGGTATCAAGGAAGGATCCTCCATGAAATTAAATGGGCAGACGTGTCTGCTTTCTTTCTGTGCATCAGCTTCCATGAAAGTGCTTCCTCGTCATTCAATAGTCAGAGGGAGGAGGCAGCCAAGGGCATCTAAAGCCTAAGCTTTGTTGTTCTAGTTGATGGCCTGAAAGACTGTAGGTAACCATCTAATCTTGCTTCCATTGCTGTGACAAAGCACTGGCCAAAAGCCAGTTGGAAAAAAAAGTCCATAGCTTACAGTTGTAGTCTCCCATGAAGGGAAGACGGGGCAGGGACTCAAGATAGAAACGTGGAGGAGGCAGGAACAGAAGCAGAGTCTATTGAGGATGATGATGGTTACTGTCTTGATCGTCGTGTTTGCTAGGAGTAATTGCCCAGGGGTAGACACTACTCCCAGTGGGCTGGGCCCTCACCCATCAATCACAAATGAAAAATGCCCCCTCGAAGTTGCTAAGCGCCAATCTAATGGAGGCATTTTCTGGGTTGAGGTTTCTCCCCACAGATATAATTCTCACTTGTGTCAAACTGACAGAAAACTTCCCAGCATAGCAAGAGGATCGTATTTATGGTTTTCTACTTTCTTTATTGCCATCTTATGTATCATTTATAGGGATTATTTTTTCGATGAACCGTTGATTTAAAAAATGCCTAGTTATCTGTATATTATTGTTTCCTTCAGTGAACTGTTTTTCCCCCAACCACAATTGGTTTTAAGCAGGGATTGATTTATCATCAAAATTTCTTAGTTCTAGCTCATAAATCTTAAGTAAAAACAGGAAAAGCAACTCAGAGGGTCAGAGGGTTATGTTCCTGGCACCAAAATGTTTTACTAATTCAATGTGCCCCAACCCTCTTTTTTTGTTGTGCCCCAACCCTCTTTTTTGTTGTGCCCCAACCCTCTTTTTTATAACTACATTTTAATAAATGCTTGAAAACAGATAAACATGTCATTATTTGGAGAAGAGCCCCCCTCCTGGCTCCCACCTATAACAAACATTAAATTCTGATCCTAGTTTTATACATGAATTAGCATATGTGAGGAATTTAGGCAAAAGTAAAGGGATGTAATTTGAGAGAAGAGTTTCTTGGATTATGTCTAGCTAGCATATATACAGCAAGATAGATGACTCAGTGGTTAAGAGCGCATATTGTTCTTACAGAGGACTGGAGTTCAGTTCCCAGCACCCACTTTGGGTGCCTCCCAAACACCCGTAACTCCAACTCCAAAGGAGTGAGCTACACTGTTAGCCTCCAGCCATACCAGCTACCTACCCACACACTGACACTCATGTGTACCTATCCACACACTGACACTCATGTACACCTACCCACACACTGACACTCATGTGCGCCTACCCACACACTGACACTCATGTTTACCTATCCACACACTGACACTTATGTACACCTACCCACACACTGACACTCATGTGCGCCTACCCACACACTGATACTCATGTACACCTACTCACACACAGATGGAGAACTGAGTTAAAATAAATACTTTATAGACCTTTTCACAGCATAATCAGTATTGTTTAACATAATGAAATTATCTATTTAAAGCCATTTGCCTTCCACAATAGTATGATATTTCTCAGACAGGTTTGATAAGATGAAAATCAACACAAATAAAGAACTAAAGAATAAAGAGCACTGGGTCCTGTTCAACTAACATCTATATGTAGCTCCAGTCCCAGGGGATATGTCATTCACTTCAGGCATTGGAGACAAATACACTACACAGGCATAAATACAGGCAAAACATCTATACATATAGAAATAAATTAAATTTTTTAATGAACCAAAAAAATAACTCAAATGAAAAATATTGCCTCAGAGAAATTAATTTAATTATTAATGATCTTAAGGAAAGTTTACTGCCTTACTTTGCTTTTTAAATTTATTATTGAATGGGTTTCTTGCTGTGTTGCTAAGCTAATATTCAGTGTCTAAGCTCAAGTGATCCTCCTGCCTCCTGAATGCTTGGAGTTCAGGTGTTTGTTACCGTGCCTGGGTTTTAAAGTTATTTTGGCAAATGGAATAGCTGTATGTTAGTTAACAATTATAGTTTTATTTATATTATTTTCCTTATTCAAGATGGCTGTGTTCCCTTTTACTAAAACAAAAGGATGGATCTTGGCTATAGTCTGACCATAGAAGAGCTCTTAGGCAGAGCAGAGGTTCTTACAATTAAGACCTAAGGATGAAATGGATCATAAAATGAAAGACAGGAACATCACTTCCCACCTTGTGGGAGAAGTATCAAGAGGTTACATTAAAGTCAAACCGAGCAGAAAACAGGTGAAATCATATTAAGAATGGTCCAAAAGGAACACATTTTAGTAGTACCTACATCTTGGTACACAATACAATATTCAGAAGCAGTAACAGAACACTTCCCCATCCCTAGGAAGAACGTCTGGTTCTACGGCTTAGGAAATGAAGATAGAACTGGAGGTCTTATCAAGTCAGAAGGGAAGAACATGCACCTCACTCTTCCAAACAAAGCCAAAATAACAGAAAACAACAAACTCATGGGCAGGGTGGCAAATGAGTCAAAGGCCATGTAAAATAGCCTGCAGTGGCCATATCTACCAGAACATGACCAGGAGAGTATTTGCGTACTGTAATAATGATAGTAATGGCTTTTAAAAGCTGTAGTATGGAATAAAAATGGTATGTACAGTTATAAATGACTGGGTAGATAAATAAATGGAAAACAAGAACACGTAGAAGAATTTCAATGTATTTATGTATATCCTTGTTCCAGAGGTGGAATATAAGACTATGATTTACATATAATTGTGCTTCTTAAAAACACATTATGAAAAGAGTACAAAAGTAATTTTATAGAGAAGAAAACTAAATAAACCCCCCTATGTCCGCCTCATGCTCAATATTAAACTAAACGGTGTAAGGACAAGTGGCAGAATACTCCATTGACATAATGTAATGGGAATGGCTCTTGGCTTCTGCAGCCTTCCTTCCCTAAATACATCAAACCTAATAAGGAGATAAGAATTGGGAACATCTCAGCTGTGAGCCGTTCTATAATGTACCCAGTGCTCGAGAACTGCCCAGTTGATCAAAGATAAAGCCTAAGAAAGCTCCCATACATTAGAAGACTCTTAAGGGGGTTAGCCACGAGGAGAAAAATTGTATTCTGGGTGGCATTCTGGCATAGAGGAAGAGGAGTAGAGGAAAGCGAGGATGAGTGAATTAATTTCAGGCTTCAGTTGGTACCCATGCATCAGGACAGGCTTGATGACTGAGACAGATTCATCATTCTATTGGATAGAGGTAATAGTATGGAAAATGAGCTTAGGTGTGTACAGAAATCTCAGTAAGATATTTGAGATAGTTTGGCATATTTAGATACTTCTAGAGCTTAATCTGGTTTTAGAAGACTCATTCTAAAATTTGATTCAAATGTTTTTAACAAGCTTGCTTTATCCAGAGAGGATTAAAAAAAAGGAAGTAGAAAGGGAAAATAATCACTATTTGGAGAGATAAACTAGAAAAACCATTTGGTGAATTTAAAATTTTCCTTTATTTGATTTTACATACCAGAACTAAATTGGTCAAATAATTCCTTGAATGTTACTTTGCCCATAGCATAGAAACTGTGGTTAAGAATAAGAGACCAACTTGTAATTATATGCCATTATAATTTGCATAAATGTTACTTATTTTTCTAAAAAGTCAGACAAATGAACCAGGATAGAAGAGATCTAAAGGTTATATTCAATGATAAGACACAGGTACATAATAATTTCTTCATGAAATTTAAAGCAGAAGTGTTGTTTGTCCTCTGGAAAAAAACATTTAAAATATTAAGTACTTCACAAAAGGTCATGCATTGTTTCATTTGAATCATTTAAACATATAATAGAAACCAGCTAATAGCAATGTTCATATAAAAATCAGAAATCAGGAAAGAAACATAAATTTTAAAAAGAAGCAGTGAAACTACTTATTTGTCAAAAATAATGACATAATGTTATTGTCTAAAATTTAAAAAACATAACAATAATAAACTACCCAATAACATCAATTAACCTAGTCACACTGTATCTTAGAATTTATAAATGAACAAATAGAAAAATATGTTTTAGTAAAAGAAAGAAGAGAAAATGAACTTATTAGGAAATCAAATAAAGAATTGATAAGTATTAATTTGAAGCTAAATATATAACATAAAAGCATTTTCATCTGTTTTTAAAAGCATTAAACTTGGAGGAACACAATGTGTTATAACATTAACACCCAAACCTAACCAGTAAGACTGTCATGAGCTACTATTGAAGAAAAGAAACAGTCCTATTATTGAATATATCGTGGGGTTAATAGAGACATGGTGTGGACACTAATATCTTCATTAGGGGTGGGTTCAAAAGTAACAATGTATAGTGCATCAAGAGAAAGTCCTCTAGTCTGCCAAAGGGAATTGGGAGAAGAGTTGAACAGTGGACCCTAAGCAGGTTCATAATACTCTTAAAATGGAGCAGGGATAAAAAGAAAAGGAAGTGGAGTGGAAGAAAGAAATGGAAGGAACAAAAAGAAAAAAAAAAGAAAAAAGAAAAGAAAACCTAAACATTATGGTATATTGACTTCATTTAATTCATATTGCCTTCATTTGCTGAAAAATTTCAGGGCACAAATGAGCATTTTGTCAATATTTCTATATAAATCCAATGCTTTTGATACATCAGATAATTTTTTAAAGATATTTTTTCATTTATTATGTATAGAGTTCTGCCCGCATGTATGCTTGAACACCAGAAGAGGGCATTGGATCCCATTACAGATGGTTGTGAGCCATAGTATGGTTACTGGGAATTGAACTCAGAACTCCTGGAAGAGCAGCCAGTCTTCTTAACCTCTGAGGCATCTCTCTAGCTCATATATCAAATAATTTTAATGATGCCATTTTCAATGTTTATATTCAATTAAACTTTGTGTTTGGGGCATACATCAATGTGTAGAGAGATGTAGGCAATGTGGTAATGTAAGCACCTTAATGAAATTTGAAATACCTACTAGAAATCCAGATGCTGTTAATATCTATCTCAGAAACAATAAAATATTGTGGAAGAGCAATTTCTCTTATAGGGTAATGAAGATCATGGCTGAAAAGCCCTTTAGAGTTTTGTAGAAGACAGATCTTGCTGGTGACGAGACTGAATACTCAGATGCTTTCTAAGTATTCAGAGAACATGTTTTTCTCTGCTGCTAACAAAACACCCAGGACTGGGTGATTAATAAAAAACAGAAAGGAATTTCTCATAACTCTAGGTTCTAGAAGTCCAAAGTGCTTGTGCTTGGCATCTCATTGGGCTTTTCTTGTCATTTCGAAATGCCTCCTACTCCAGAGGGAGTCTTCCCATAGAAGATCATAGATAAAACACAATGTAGATGAGCCCTCCCTGGTAAAACGTATAATGCCATGGATATATGTATCTTTAAGAGGCAAACACTTCCCTGAGAGCCCTGTCTCCACAATGTGAAGTACTAGGTATGCATGAGGTTTCTCACCCTTGAATTTGTGGACAAAAATTCAATGCACAGTGTGATGGCTTGTTCTTCCTGACTTCTCACCATCAAATGTGAAGACGAAATATGAATCAGAGGAGTTCTGAGGCAAAGGGGGCCAGCAATAGAGAGCTCTCGAAAACTCTTTGTATCACCAAAGGTAAGAAGCAGAGTTCTGAAGAGAACATCCACATGTGACTGTACAAGTATCTAACCACTGTCTGGGCAGCATTTGTAGCCAATGAGACTATGTTTGAATCTTAAGATATAGTAGAATTTCCCTGGCTAAGATTTTAACTCACTTGTGACCTATCAATCCTTCAAAGTTCTTTCCTTTGTATTGATAAGTTTCATCTAGTCCTTTCCACACTTGCATTCGAAGCATATAATTTGGCAGATTTTTAAAGGATTATAGAATAAACCATATCTTGAATGTTGCTCTCTTGATTATATAATGTTTGCTTGGGACTTTGAAATTTAGTTAAGAGTTGATACTGGAGTAGTTGAGATACAAGGAGTGCATATTATGTCCAAGAAAGACATGCATTTAGATGTCAGGACTAAATACTATTGGATGAGTAGTGCCATTAAATATACTAACTCTCCTAATTCCCCATTATTGTTAGAAGAGGTCATGGGTGTGAAGTCTTGGCTTGGTATGACTTTTAATAAGACAATATTACAGTTGTCTCTCTGCTTGTGAGGACACAGAGAAGAGAGACATCTGTAAGCCAGACGAACTTGAGAGCTTTATAGAAGTAGAACCATGCTGGTAGATTTGGTCTACATTTCCAACCTCCAGAAAAAAGAAATTTCTATTTTGTAAGCTACCACATATGCTATGGCAGCACACAGTAACTCAGATAAAGCAAGTCATTCAGTGCAGTTCTTAAATAACTGGAGTTCTCTTCCCGCTTAAATGCTTATTTTTATCATTTATTTATCTATTTATTTAATGAACATGTATGTGTGTGTGTGCATGCATTTACATACCTGTGTGTGTACTTATGTGTGTATATACTTGTGTGTGTGTGTGTATGTGTGTGTGTGTATGTGTGTGTGTATGTGTGTGTGTACTAGGCATACAACTCACAATGTTGTGCATATTATGCAGGTTAGATAGCCCCACACCCAATTTTCTTGTAAGAGTGCTATCTTTTGAACACTAATATGTCAGACTGTAATGTTTTGTGTAGAGCCAAGTGGATAGCCACAGCAGGCTATTATCCAGGTACAGTTAGGAGGTATATTTACCTCTGTAACTCTGTGGACATGTGCATTAAGGGATGTTGCTAGTGATTATAAAAAGTTTAATGAAAAAAATCACAAATTTCTATTTCATGCTTTAAAATTTTATTGCAGGTATATAAACAGATCCAAGATAACTCTGGAACAATATTTTGGCTTTATGTGTTTTTTTTTTAAACATTATTTTCAAAGTCTTTATTACTCATCAGGATGACCAACAGAAAATTAATCTTTATTAAAATAAATTAATATATATTTAGGATGGTATTTGAAACTGGCCATGTTTTGGCATGAATCATTTATATTTTCAATTATATTTTAAAGAATAAAAGGTTGTTTGCTCTTCTACCATGTGATATTCCCCCATTACTCTGAAACATAGACCTTACTCTTAGTACTCTGCTTCTGTTTTTAAACCCACAGGGTGCTTCTGCACTGGGCTCTTTTAGTCATAATATCCTTCTGGAAGATAATTGCGCCCACAGGACTCACCTTTCCTGTCTGCTGCTCTTTAAAACCTCGACTGGTATGTCCAGGAACAATGGCTTCTTCCTTTAGACTCTCAGCTCACTTTACAGACACCTTTATCACCACTTATCTGCCCACTGCATGTTTTTGTTTGGATGAGACAGGCCTAAAACCTATAATCGTCACATTTCAGAGCAATGCATTTTGATATGAGGTGAGGTGAAAACACGGTTTACAAATTGTGTTTTTTTGATATGATGTGCTCTTTGAATGGCTGGGTAAAAACGTTACCTCAAAACTACTACTGATTAGAAACCTGGGATACTTAATAAAAGTGAATTATTAAGCTACGATGTTTTCAGTTTCCTTAAGTATCAGGGGAAACACATTGTAAAATGCTGGCTTTCCCTTTTCTTGTCCTTATTCAATGTTACATGCATGGCTCTACCATACACACAGTTCTGGTATACCTGTATGTAAGTTTGTTACCCAGTGCTTTGAAAGAGCCTATTAGAAAGACCACAAGGAGCCTGGAATTCTCCACAGTTGTGTCCACATTTCCTTTGTAAACTTCTGAGATGTGATTTGTATTCCTTAGGTAATAGACAGGCTTTCTTCAACTTTCTTTACAGCCAGCCTACTGAGCCTCTTCAGTCTCCAACCCTGACACTCCTGTGGACAACAACAAAAGCTCACACAAAGAAGCCAGAGACCAAAGATGCCTTTTCATGCTCCAAATCAAAGGCTATAGCTGCCTGAGCTTGGCACCTACTCCAAACACTGCTCCCAAGTAGGGCTCATCCTGATCAACTGGCTACAGCATGTGGCCAGCAAAACCAGAGAAACTACAAATGGATACACCCAGCCCTTCTCCAGGGGGCTTACCTTAGCAAAGAAAGGAGACACCAAAGGGCTAACATCAAAAGACATGGTGGATAGATTGTAGGGGTTGTGTAAGAAATCGTCTTACATGGGTTCTAGTGTAAGAGCGATGGAAAATGGATTCCTCACACAGCAGGAGCCTGCACTGGGTGGAGGCTGCCATGATTGGGATGTGATGTTAGGAACTTACTCAAACCTATAAGCCTTGCTTTCCTAATTCATCAGGCAGGACTTATAATAGCATCCTTAGTAGGTCTGCCAAGAAGATTCCCCATAGACGGTAGGGAAAGCTAGTGTGTAATAACTTGCTTTCATCAGCAGCTTAGGTTTTCCACTTGTTAAGCATCTGAGAATACTGGGCAAGCTCCTTGTCATTAATAGTAACTGATATTTTATTAGATGATGAAATGATTAGTCTGATTTGGAGAACAAATCAGAGGTTAAGAAAAAAACTTGTGGGGTAGATTTTTGGAAGATCAAATTGGGGCTGGGGTGAAACTTAAGAGTAACGGTATTCACAAGCCTCCTCTTTAGAGTCCCCATTGTTCAAATAAAGGATGGTTCTCATCCTCAATGCTAATATGGAATTGCCATGATCAGGTAGGCTTCGTTGTTCTATATGCAAAACGAGCTGACAACAAACGTGAAACTGTGTGTTTACAACACTACAAAGTAAGACTCCACAGAGTGAGACTCACTAGCCCTAGTCACCATGGTTAAGACTGAGGGAGCCTGACAGAGCAACCCCAGTGAGCTGCTAGCAATGGAATCTGGTTTTAATTTCAAATGGCAGTGATTTCTGTTTCTCTCATCTGTTAGAATGTAAACATCTGAGTCCTTTATAAATTTTCATTTCTAAAGGTAACCATGGCTTTGAAGACAGGAGCAAGATATGTGCAGAACAAGTTTCCAGTTGTTTAAGAGACCAGCAGAGTTTGTCACTATGGCCTGCAAAGCCTAGACTTTGTATGGCAGGCCATTTGTGGGTACCTGATGACCCAAGGGTGATGGGCCTTGGTGAAGTGGCATTAGCAAAGAAGTAAAGGACAGAAAGGGAGAAGAAAAGTGGAGGGAGGGAAAGAAGAGAAAGAACGATGCATTATGGGAGAGAAGGGAAATAAGAGAGAGGTATTAGTAGATTGGAACTCTCAAAATAACAGGCATGAATGGAATCAAGTCTTAATTTCTGAGGCTGACTTTTGAAGTATCCACGTTGCAGGGATACTTTGAGGTGAGGTGTTAAGGGTGATCCACCATCGAGGCTGGCCCACCGTCATTCAGTAATGGCTGCTAATCTTCCTAAGGTCACTGTTTAGGTTTGGTTGGAATCACTGGCAATGCCAGGCATCCTAGGCTGAAAGCCAACTCCACAATTTTCTAATGGCGCAAACCCATTAGTAACAAACCCCAAGCTACTTAACCTCCTTTTGTCTCCATTTCCCCATTGCCAAAATGTGGATAAGGAAAAAAAAATTGTACTTAAGCTGGCCATGAAGGAACAATGAAAAGCAATTAATAAGAGCACTTAAGTCTGGCACATGGTAAATAACAAATATAAAATTAAATTATTAGTACACTTTTAGAGTGTTTCCTGTCTGTGTGTGTGTGTGTCTATTCACATTCATA
The DNA here is from genome assembly GCF_947179515.1 of Apodemus sylvaticus. Lineage (NCBI taxonomy): Eukaryota > Metazoa > Chordata > Mammalia > Rodentia > Muridae > Apodemus > Apodemus sylvaticus. The sequence goes on along the minus strand of NC_067481.1, from coordinate 88,680,088 downwards.
ATCTGACCAACACTACTTGCTCAACATTTCCATTATGACTCCACCGAATCTGTTCCCTCCAATTCCAGCATCACAGTCAAGCCCAGGTGACCACAGCATATATATAAGCTCAGGAAGAATATTTTTAAAAGCTCTCACGAGTTTGTGGTATTTGACTGCTTCAATAGTTTAAGAGAATATCGTTATTGTAGGCTTGCTGTGTAGAGGCATAACTTTTAATATTGATTAGTGTACATCACTGGATCTGGAATGAAGAGAGTACGCAGAGAGAACTCCAGGAAACAATCACAGCAGCTAAAACGGGTTAGTACCAGCTATACTGTCCTTTATGCCACTGTAAGTATACCACCAAGCTGCAATATGAACATTTGTCCACCGCAAAAAATTACCCATATTCGCTTGCCTATAGCATTTTTTCAGTTATTTTTAGTATGGTGTTTGTTTAATACCGGTGCCTGGATGCCTTGGTCCTTAGAGCCACAAAAGAAAGGGGAAAGGGGAAAAGACAAGAAAGAAATGACTTGGGAAAGGCTATGGCTTCCTAGTAACTTTGCAACAGTCCCTATTTTGTTGGTGGTAAAATAAAGCCCTAGCCACACTACCTGTATATTAGCTGTTGCATCAAGGATAGTTTCTGAGGATATTAACTCTTTAAATATCCCTATGATCAGTGATATTATTAGTTGTCTTTGAAAGTTGAATGAATTTAAGCTTAGGGGAGAAGGCAGAAATTCTCAGGGTTCCATGGCTTGAGAAAGTGGTGTCTTTCCAGCCAAGGAGTGCCCAAGAAGCCAGCTTCCTCCCGTTTTCTCTGATTTGTCCTGATAACTCATTAGGAATCCAGTCTGATTCCTCTGTACATTTGGAAGGGCTCCCTCTAGTTGCCTTTCCTGTCTTCATTTATTCTACTTACTGTTCATATCACTGTTACAATATTTCTTTTATCTTTGTTAATGGCTTATAGATTCATATCGAACTTTTATTAAGGGCACTATTGCTTCTCGGGTTTAAATGTGTATCCATGGGGTAGGAGGGAAGATTGATTATGTTTGAGACAAAATTCTGATTTCACACTTATATTTGCAAGTGACTCTGAGGATCAGTTACCTCCTCCATTTTGGAATCAACCATGCTCCCTCTATCTAGTACATGCTTGGCTTCCTGGATAAGCATGCTTGAACAGGATCCTTGTATCTTGCTATAATATGTACACAATGAAGGATACAAGTTAAGGCACTGAACCAGCAGTTCAATGGCTCTCACCCATTTGCTGCTTCTATTTACATCCTTGAGCTAATTAGTTTTCTTGTGATTAATGCTTATGAACCCAACCCAGTAGAAGCAAATAAAATACTGCACAGGATATTCCTGATGTGACGGGTCACATTAAGAATCCCAAGGAAGGAGGAGCCTATGACACTTATGGGGATAAAACTGGACCAAAGCCAAACATTGGTGCCACACATGCTGACTTCTTATCTTCTGACCCTCCGAAGCAATATGGAGGCTTCCAGTTCAGTAGTGACAAAGCTGTTCTTTTGGGGGAAATAAAAGCCTGCTTTTGCTTCACGGGGGCAGCTCTCAGCAAAGAAACCCTCACCATGATCGAGTTCAGATGCACAGGCAAAGGAAGCAATTTTGACAAATAATAGCAAGAGCTGTCCATACAAATGTAGAACAAAACATAAAAAGGCATAAAAGGTATTGATAATTAATTTGAAATACCGTAAGGCAACTGTAGCTAAAGCGAGGGGGGAAAATAGAGCCTCAACAAAGACAAGCCAAACTGCCGAGGGCACGAAGGCAGCTGCCCCAACACTGTGCACGCCAATTGCAACGCCCCATTTTTTTCTTCTTCCGTAATTGTGGTTCTACTTATCCCATCTTAGATTCATAGAAAAACTTGAGTGGATGGGGGATTATTTCACGCTGGGAATACAAAAATAAGTTTGAACAAATTGCCCATTTGTGATTATTTAAATAAAACATCATAATTGGAATATGTTGGTCGATAAAGGCAATTCTTTTCCTTCTCTCTCTTTTGTATAAGAACAATGCGCTAAATGCTATCTTGATTTTTTTTCTACTGCATTTCTGTAAATACAGTATTTAATGCCAGGTGCCCCCTCAATGTTACATTGTGATGGTCTCCATCAATGGAGGAGTAAACGCACCCCGTTTTGTTGCTTCCCCACCACTCAGGCTCTGACAAATCATTATCCACATTCTCTGCCTCTATGTTGTCTTCTATGATAATTAAATGCAGCTTGACTCAGTGGTGGGCACATTTAATGGGTCCCCCCCTTCACAGCATTCAATTCGCGACACTGGTTCCCTTATACAGTTACGTTTCCCACCATTGTTTTCATGATTGCTTTGAAATATACCATTCAAATGAAAAGGATTACCCTTCTTTTTTTTCATAGTTTCAACAAAGGAAGGAGCTGATTTGGAAACATCTTAGGAACCTCCTTTCTCAATCAGGATGGTAGGATGGGGAGCATTGAACTGCTTGGTATCTCTGGATACACTCGCATGCTAACAATAAAGGAGAGTGGTTATTCTTCAGGGCTTTACCAACCTGTTTAACTCTTGATAGAGTTGCTGATTGTTCTGACAATTTCGCTTCTATATTTAAGCATTTAAAGCAAGCATTCATGAATGTATGATTTCAATCAATTATCTTTGAATAATATTCTTCAGTAGATACAATACAATAAGACTTTAATATATGAACTAGCAAAGCAAAAATCAAAGACAGTTTATCAAATGAAGCTGAGTTTCTACCAACAGTATTAAGGCAGAATAGTGCAATACAAATTGAAGACTATCATACAAGAAAACTTGGGGTGTTTCTGTGGGCCCCAAGTCTTCAGTGACTAGAGGATATATAAGTGAATGCAGGAAGACACGAAACTGCTATTTCAGTCCTAGGGTTTCTGTTTTCTATCATTTCATTTAAACTGTGGGGAAAAAGTCTAGTGTCACATCTAATCTGCTACCATTTGAAATGTGGGATCCACTTGAGGAACTCTTGAGGAGAGGAAGCACAAGGTACATATTGTGCCAGTTTTCCTGCTTGCAGCTCTTTCATAATAGGGGAATGAACCTCTGCTAAAGTTGCCCATGATTTGAACATTCTTGCCCATTAGAACTTAGAGTGGTTCTATAGTGTTGTCTACCTGATGGAAAATTCAGCTTGAACTTGACCCATCCCAGAAGAGGACAGCAGTGAGACAGTCTGAATTCACAACCAGAGCATGCTTGTCCCTAATGGTCCTTTAGGAAACAGAACACCCCATTCTAAATCACAATAAGACAGGAATCCTCCCCGAGTTCCCCAAAGTGAGGTTCAAGTCTAAGCACTTGGCAAGCACAAAGCCTGCCGTTTATCAAACAGTCCGTTAAGGCTGGCTCGTACAATATAACCAATCTTCACGGCTCTCTTCCTAGAATACTCTTTGACACTATAAGGTGGCAGAAGGTATTTTTCTGTATAGAATTTAATGACAACTGAACATTCAAGGTGAATTTCAATATTTAATACAATGAATTAATCTAAATGCTTTATGAAGAATCAGGGATTTGAAAGAATAAAGACATTATTTTGAAGAGAAGGTAAACCAATAAAATCATTGGTTTTGCCAAAAAAAAAATTGATTGCAAAAACCCTTGATTTCCATCCTCTATGACTTTTCTGCCTTTCCATTTCTCATCGAATTTGAGCATGTATAGCATATTCATTCAGTAATTTCCTGACCAATATTTTTCCAATCTCATTCATAATTCTTCCTTCATAGTTTTTTATAAATACTAACATAAAACATAAGATAAAGATGCCACCTCTATATTTAAAATGTGTCAGATGAACCAATTAACTTTTGGCTATCTAGTCAACATATTTTTAGATTGGCCCCACATGTCTCCTCTTCAGGTCATTTCCCAGAGAATGCTGTTGCATGGAGGCAAAAAAAGCAGTGCCTTCTCATCTTTCAAGGTTAGTACACTTTAGAAATTACAGCATCCTTTATTCTGAAAGACACAAATCCCATGTGAAAACTACTATCTGTTTATTCTATCAACATATAAGCATCGATATTATTTTAGGTACCATGCATATCTCAGTTTTAAAACACATAATGGCCCTCAATCTGTCTTAATGGAAAGACAAGTAAAAGTAAACTGAGAAGAAAGAGAAGATATGAGAAAGATAAAGTATACTTAATAGGCTTTTAGACATTTAGACAGGTGACTAGGGAAGTCTTTTGTTTGAACGTATGCCCCAGAAGTTGAAAACTTACCCCTATTTCTTTATTTTTGTTCAGTTTGTTTGCTTGGTTTATTGGTGGTTTTGATTAGGTGGCTCTCACTTTATCACCCAGGATAGTTGGACTCTTGATATCCCTGCCTTTGTTCACTAAGTGTTAGAACTTTGCACTGCCATTCTCAGGTCGCAAATGCATCATTGTGTGTTGTTTTGGTGGAGAGAATGTACAAGATAATTGAGGTTGGATACAGTTATGGGATTGGGTCCATATCGGGGCGGTGGCAGGAAGAGGACGCTAACCTAAGCTTGCCAACTCTTTCTTGGTCATGTGGTTCACTTCACAGGGTGTGATGTAGCAAAAAGGCCCGGAACAGAAGCAACCTGAGACTCACCTTGGTCTCTACAGCCTCCAGAACACTGAAATTTTTTTTTAAATAAATTACCTAGCTTTAGGTTATTCAAGTGTATTAACACAAAGCAGAGTAAGAAAGAAGCCATTACTTGGGGAATAATATTTGAGGCACCAACAAAGGATAGTCTGTACAGGGAATGAGGTAGAAAATTATCTTTTAGTATGAATGTAGTAGGAGGGCCAGCTCGAATATGAGAAGTGAGCACAGCAGTGAAAAATAAGGTACAGAAATTTAGCAAGATAAAACATGTCTTAGGTTTTGTTTATAATCCTTCAAAGTGTGGGTTTATACAGTTGGAAAGGAACTCGTCAGCTCACTAAAATCTGAACATGCATTGTCTTCATTCTCCTAGACTATCTGCATCCTCAACACTTGGCCGAAACCAACATGGATTTAATAGTTATATTATATAGCACAACTATACAACCAAAAAAGTCTTAGTTTTATTTCACTCTATTTTATAATCTCTTTCTCAGTAGAATAGTTACAAGTTTGAACCTTTACCTAGAAGCCACCATGAAACATAATTGCTATGAGAAATTATTACACTGATTGATTGGTGTATGTCAGGTGTGTATGTGTGTGTGTGTGTGTGTGTGTGTGTGTGTGACAGTGCAGATTTAGAAGTTGAAGAGCAACTTGCAAGAGTCCATTTTCCTTCCACTCTAGCAGGATTTAGGATCAAACTCAGGTTCTCAAACTTGACAGCTAGAGAGTCTTTATGCTCTGGCCCATCCCACTGGTCTTAGTTGTTTGAAATTACCAGCTTTTACTTGTGTGACCACAGATACATGGAGAGCCTCCGAAAGGCTTTTCCTGAACATGCTAGCTAAGTCACTTCACTCCTTTATATTTGTATTTCTACTAATCGCCATTCATACATTCATTTATTCGGCTGGTTTTTATCAAGTTCTTTCTTCCAGCAACTATCTCAAATGCTGATGTCTCTCATTCTTTGCTTTGAATCCAACTTTTTACTATATTAAAGTTTTAATTTCTATCTCCCCACCTGGAGCCCACACTCCACAGAGCAAAAGCCATGTGCATTTTCTTCACCGTTATATCCTTTCTGATATGTGGCAGGCAATCAAAAATATTTGTAGAATAAATGTTTAATAGTATTCAGAATTTCTGGGTTTCCTTTAGGCTTCTAATATAGAACTTCTCCCATTAATTTTTGATGTGATAGGTAATTATAAATAGCTCTTTTCTCCAGTAGCTAGGAGCTTACTTGTGGCTTAGTACTTTTCGCATACAAATCTTTCTTGAATTTACCTCATAGTTGACTATAATGTTGGGCCTTAGTCCTGAACTGAGTAAACATGAACAGACTGGTTCTTTAACAGAGTATGGAAAAGTACTAAGATATTGTGTTTGTTTCACAAAATTAAGCACAAATTAGGTATTGTTTCCACAATTTTATGCATGATTTTCGTTCATTCTAACATGAAACATTATACCACCCTAGCACTCTGAAGCCTACAGACTGAACTCTGCTCTCCTCTCTCAGGCCATCTTTTCGGGCCTGCCACAACCACAAAGGCTCATCCGTTCTGCCCCGTTTAGAGTCTTGAGCTACTGAGTACTGATCACATTCATTCCCAGCACCTTCACCCTGGGTCCTTGATGGCTTCAGCCTAGGCTTCTGCACCTCCTTTACATCCCAGTTCAGATGCTATACGTTAGGGATATACTTCTCTGTACTTCTCACTCTACTCCACGTTGATTCCTTCCCTCATTCCACACCAAAGCTTGCCTTTCTATACCATGGTTTGGTTGTTGCTGTCAATAACTGACCTATCACATTATCTTTTTAGCTATAGATTCACCATTGAATCTTCCTACTACAAAACTCAAATCCATTATCTATTTTGTTTAGAATAGTGTTTGATACAGTGGCAATATATGATAAATATGTGTGCCACGAATAAATACAAGGTAACTCAATGCATAATGTTGTTGTTCATATATACCAATGACCATCATGAACTCTGTTCAAACCCCAAAATATATAATTAAGACTCACTCTAAATTTTAACCCCAAAGTAATGCCTCCTGGACCCCCTCCCCTTTATGGACTGTTACAAAAGCAAAAGAGTTCCCCCACCCTGTGCAAAGGATGATAACTTCACGCCAGGAAGTGGGCTAAGTTGATTGCAAGAATTAGGCTTTTCCCTTCTGTGGGTCCACCACACCTCCTATATCCTAAGAGATCGACAGTGGTTACTCTTTTAATGTATCTAAAATGACAACAAAACCTGCCCAAGACATCTGCGGCCCTAAACACTAACTAGCACTATTCAAACTATATTTAAATCGTATTTACTTATTTATAAGTATCATTTAAATAGATGAATATAAATTATTGTTGGCTAATTTTCAGTGATTTACTGTAATACCTGATCTAAAAATGTCAAGTGGCCATTAGCAGTAAACCTCGAGGAATTTATTTGCTGAAATATTCCTACTTAAATATTATCACTGCGCTATTTCATTTTATTGGATTATTTTTTTAAAATCTTTTGGAAATGGCAATCCATGCTCAATTTAAGGTGATTTTTAAAATCATGGAGCTGAAAGGGCTGGGAAATGGTCCAGAGGAGACAGACCACCACTCACTACACCTAGCTTTCTGCAGAGGCCACTGGAACGGGGCTTGCACTACACCTGAGGTCCAGCAGGGGCCGCTAGAACAGGGCTTGCGCTGAAACAGGATGCAAAGCCCCCTGTTTGAGGCACCCGCCTTAAGGTAAGCAGGCTTCATACTCGTTGCAGATTGGACGCACGATGGAGTCTGGAATTTCACAAAGTTCACGTTATCTTCTACTTTACAATATATATGAGTTCATTGCTCTTACAACCAATGTGCCTGATTGTTGAACATACGTGTGATTAATATTAAAGGTGTTATAAGTAAAACAAAATAAAAACATCTTGTAGACTTACTTCTGTCTCTACTTGCCCACAGAGCACACTTGCTTCAATTTTACCCTTAGTTTTTACAGAAGTACATTGTGACCCTAAAGGCTGCGATTCCTCCCTAATGGAATGACTTAACCATATCTTATGTTTCTCACTGATGGAACACAAGAGTGATAAGATGTACTTTTCCACAACACAATGAGGTTCAGAATGGAGATGAATTAAAAGTCAGATCACTCAGTCGGGGCTAAGGCTCTCCATGTTGAGCCCACATCAGCGTAGTCATATCATGTGTAATGATCTGACTCAATAGGATTCAGGTGAACCGTCTATACTTCTCTCAAGTTCACAAAGGCCATTTGTTTTACTTTTACATCATACACTGAAAAAATACTATCTTGCTACCTGCTTTGGAGTAGAAGGTAAATCCTAGTAACAAGACTAACAAATAATTGAAGTTTCTCTTTAGGATATTTGAGATGTGTAAATATTTAATCAGAAAGAGTTATAGATATTATTTCTGGAGTTCCAGACAATTTTTGGCTTTCTTTAGATTCTTTTCAATTGTGCGACTCTTTAAAACAATAAATATATAGTATTTTTATTAACAGTGAGTAAATAATTGGATTTTACAAGAAATAAAATTGAAAAAAAAGCTTAGCAGTATTACATGTTTAGTGGTCACAGAATTGAATTTATTGTTTCAGGGATGAGAATATTAATGAGAGATTATATAAATAAATTATATGTAGCAGATAATACAGATATACACATATATAGATATGGATAGGATTTGACACAAGAATATCTACACACACAGAATAATTGTATACATCTATCATGTGAACCTTGTTTCCCTCAAGAACAAATGTGAAACCCTTATTTTTTAGCTTGGTCCAAGTGTGTTAGGAAGGGCTGAGTCGATATTCTGGAAGCTCTGGCTCTACTAACTTGGACTTGCCACATCAACCCAGTATGATATACCTTAGCTCAGTGTTTCTCAACCTGTGGGCAGCGACCCCCAATTAGATATCCTGCATATCATGCATTAACAGCACTATTCATAACAGTAGCAAATTTATAGTTATCAAGTAACAATGGAAATAATATCAGGGTTGGGGGCCACCACAACATGAGGAAAACTGTATTAAAGAGTCATCGTATTAGGAGGGTTGAGAACCGAGCTGATCTAGATGTGTGTCTAGCCAATAGTTTGTAAGACAATGATTTGTTAAAATAAAGTAATAATTCTTAAAGTCGGGTTTATGGATGAAAACCATCATAATCCCTTTTCCTCCAGGCTCAGTGGGGAAATTTTGTGGGTGTTTTTTTTTTTTCAAATTCCTTTTATTCCAGCAGGCCAGGGTACTGGAAATTCACTTCTCCCAGATCCAGGAATGCTTGCTGGTTTTCATCCTCTGACCCAGAGTTTGATGTGTGGGAAGGTGACAACCAGTTCCATACCACTCTGGGCTACATCTCCAACAACCCTCACAGCCATAAGGGACTGATTATGAAAGATGCAAACCGTAGAAGATGCGTCCGGTCCTTCAGCCACCTGGGTTGAAGGTGAGGACCTATTTCCCTTTGGTGTATCTGTTTCAGACTCTCCCTCTCAAGAGAAGAGAGGTGAGTGTAGAGACTGAATTGGAATCATATACCTTAGAGCGCCCCCCCCCCCCAAAATCATAATCTAAAAGTTTTATCTAGCTGCAAGTGCTATACTGCTGCAAGCCCTCTTTCAAATCTTAATGTACAGAAAAAAAACTCAAACAAAAACAAGCAAACAAACAAAGATACAACCATCAGACACTTTATGACGTGAGGATCATTTAGATGAGACTGGAAGGAAGCGGGCCGTGTTGAGTTAAAGATGCAGGGCCACTTAGCCAAGATGCCCCCTGCTTCAGTTTTCCATGTTTAAATGATATCGTATTTCACAACGGAGCACATAACAATTTCTATTCTGCAAATTATAATCACTAAAAGAATCAGCCCAGTATTTATGAGCCGGTGAGTGCATCTTTCCTATGGCCTCGTGGCCCACATCAAAGCTATCAGAGCTATTAAGATGATTTCCCTATTTGCCCGGATTTTAAAGACTATGGTTTTGAAGTCAGTGGCAGATGACCTACTAATGGTGTTTAATGGTTCTCCCAGCAAATCGTGAAGTACCTTGAATGACCCATTGGTTAAGTACATCAAAGGAATATTCTAGTTTTAATCACTTAATCCTTGATTCGCTCCTGTTTTTCTTTTGAGCAGTGATGTCTTATTTGTACCTTCAAGGAAGAATAGAAAGGGTATAAAGTAGGAGGGGGAAATATTTCCTCAGTATTGAGCTGAGCATTTGATCTTCAGAACCCTACAGTAGAAGGAAATAGCATCGCATTACTGGCAAATGAGGGATCAGTATAGGCAACCCCATACCAAGGTCATCTGGTCCTGGTACAGTGTGGCAGGATCTGAATGTAGTCTACTGGAACTGAGAACCTAGGATCTTTGTGAGATTTCCCAGAGGAAGAAGCGCTGTTATTATCTCCTCATGGTACAGATGGCTAAGCTTGACAGAATGAAACTCCGCGTGTACCAGAGGCTGAGTTATGACTCATAGTAGGCCTTTTAAAGATGTTATTATTTCAAAGAAATATCATTTAGCACCCTTGTGAGTGTCATAAACAAGGTGCATAAAATACAACACACTCACCAAGGTTGGAGTCTAGGCAGATATAAATGGGAAGCAAACCGTAGGATGAAGAGGTCGGGTGTGGGACAAACTGAGCGTCACAGGAAGCAGACATGGACAAGAGGAAGCTGTGCTTTCCTGGTCTTACAGGTCCTCTTTATCTTCTGCCTTAGAAATCCTGCTAATCACTATCAGGCCTAGAACAAAGCCCATGAGGTTGGCCCAGAAACTCGAAACACAAAAAGTAAGGGAGGGAAGTTTCCTGGAAAAAAATAAAAGTTCTCACACCAGAAGACACAGATAAATTCTGTAAGGCTCATGTGGGCAGAAGGTGGTCACGCTTCCATTCCACATACAACTTCAAAACTGCTTCCTAGGTGATTCCTGCCCGCCAGCCTCAAGGAAGAAAAGCTGAGGGCAGGGGTTCTCAAGAATAGCACCCACTTCTTTTACCATTCTTCCCCGGGTATCCCCCAAACATACTACTTTCTTCTTTGCCTGTTTGGTACCTCAGATAAATAAATGAGTGGCTTTCATTTTCAGATTAAATTTTCATTTTTTTTTTTTTGGAACAGGTATCTCAGCTAGGTGAGAATGCAGTTTAATTTCCAGCAAAGAGCATTGGATTTTTTATTTTTTAAATACATTTTTTCTAACTTACCTAGTGATTTTCAATACCTTTCTTGCTTATGAATGAAGACATTTTAAAGTGTTAAGCTTATATCTGGGACAGTAAGTCTAAGTCCTCAAAGTACACAAACACTCTTTTTCACAAAGCTAGTTGGACAGCTAAATAGGGACTAAATGTAGTAGACTGTTTATTCTAGATGTTTTCTATTTTTCTTTAAAATGGGAACACTCTCTCTGATATTAAACATGATATGTAAAAGTGAATGAGCTGCCTGACAACTATAAAAATATGCACATCTGGGGCCTGAATGATCTGTTTTTGTTTCCGCAAAAAGTAGGTAAAAACCAGAGATGTTCCTCAAGTTAGGATCTACTTGTTTACTTAACAATATGCATATTCATGTCCTTCTCGAATTAAGTGTATTTTAAGACTGATTATCTTATTAATCCTGAGATTTACTGGAGAAAAACCAGTTCTGTCATTTTGAGCCAAATTTGAAGCAGGCTTTATTAAATATTGACAAAAATGGACCTGGGTCAGGACCACTCTCTAGAACTCCCATCTTAGGGCCTTGAGATACATTTCAGGGCTTATAAAGACAAACCTATAGGCCACCAGATTTTCTAAGAACTACAATTCCCAGAATTCCAGGAAGCTTCCTAATCCTTAGATGAGTGGGCTTCCAAGTCAGTTTTAGTTATTACACTCTCTTGTTGCATTGCTTTTTATTCCACCCAGAGAAATTCTGAGTGTTCACATTCTTTTACACACGTTTTAGTTACATTTAGTATATTCCTATCTATGAAAGAAATATTTTACTGAACACCAACTATATTCCAGAAAACAAACACCATTATCCCAGAAGCTATAGCTCAGTGGGTCCTAACATATAGGATGGGACTTACATTGTACTTAAATTATGACTTTTCATGGTAATCAAAAGAGGACAAGTAGTTGGTAGAAATTATTTCCTATGGACAATTAGATTAGTTTTGCTAAACTAAGTTCTTAGCCTCTAGTCTGGATTGCTGTGCATGTTCAATATCTATTAGCAGTTATTAGTGCCTGGCACATACCAGAGCAATGGCTTAATAAATATTTTGAGAATGAATAGTCAGATTGATCACATATTGTGCTTAACATGATATTGGCCTTGCTTATACCCAAATGCTTATATCACAAGTTCTAACCAGTCCCATGGTTCCACTCATTTAATAGGTTTTAGGTATGTTAGCATATATTATGGAACTGACATTCCTTTTATTTTCAAAGATACAAAGAGCAGTTAAATTTTAAGTCAGCACATGGTCTGGCTTAAATATACCATGGCTCCTCAAAGCTCATGAGTTCAAGGATTAGTTGACAGCTGATGTGCTTTGGGGGAGGGTATGGCTCAGGAGCGCTCTCATCTCATTACCGGGTGCATCCTTTAATAGAGTCATAATTAGATGGCATTAGTGTGAGGTGGTACAAACTAGGAGATGGCACCTAGTTGGAGGAAGTGAATCACTTCTGATACACCTTTAAGGAGTTTCTCTTGGGCTCACTTCTTCCTGTCTCTCTGTTCCCTGTCTTCCTTCACTATATATTCTCTTTCTGTCGCTAAATTAAATCTTACCTCAGATGCACAGCAATAGATCCTAGTGGCCATTGATTGAAACCTCAGAAACCATGGACCAAAATGAGTACAATGAATTTCTCTCTTCAAACTGTTTCTCTTTCACATTTGTCACCCTAACTAAAAAGCCTCATCAATACAACACACTAAGAGGTTGTGCAGGATAGTAGACTTCACACTGGTTTGGAGGAAATCCAGTATCCTGACATGATGACATTTGCCATTGGATCACTCAGTTCTTCAATTTCCCTTGGCAGTTTTACTTAACTGAAAAGCAAAAAGGGTTAAGTTAATTTTTATTGTTTTCCCTCTGGCATTATCCATCTTGGGATTCTAAATCATTTTCACAGAAAATTCTGGAAGATCGTTAATAATGTAGAAAAACAAATAAAATTGGATTGTGGTTTTTAATCCCCCTATGTTGATTTCCTAGGATGTCTTGGTAACAAAAACAGTATAATAATAAGCAATACCAACAATGAGCGAGACTTCAAAACTGACAAGTTCTAAAAAATCGTTTTTAATGATACAACAGTTGTGTAAAAAGATAGAACAGACCAAACTAAAGTGATTCTATTCCTAATATGAAAGAAAACAATGAAAAGATTCCCTCAATTTAATAAATGTGTTAACTTAATTAAGGTCATAGACCTAAAAATCAGACAGAACACCTGACCCTCACTCACAATGACTATACCCTACATATTCTACACATAGTCTACAAGAGCGAAAATATAAACTTTGGCTTTAAAAAATCCTTTGAACAGTAAGTACTTTGTAAAGCTATTCTTCACAAATTGACCAACTCCTTACTCATGGTTAGATAAATTCAAATCTCTAGAATTTCTATACAAGGGAGATTTAAAAATTTCTACATTTTTCATATACAGAAATGTTACTTGACTATATGCATTTTCAGGATATCCATAGTCACTCTTATAACTCAAGGAGATTTTATGTGTTCTTTCATTGCTGTTGTGTCCCATAATTTCATCAGAAGCATCAAGCTGACACACTCAGGTACTAAGTGTTGACCTTTGGTCACGAGGAAGTTGTTGAGAGCGAAACAGAAGAGGACTGTGGGATATCCTAAATAGACAGAGATTTAACTCTCTCAACCAGTCAGTGAGGCTGTGTGGGGAATGAAGAGTCTTGGAAATGAAAAGCCTCAAAGAATTATTCCTCAGAGGAAAGCAGAACCTTTAGATGCCAGTAGTATACTAGTCAGGACCAGTTCTGATAAATGAGCAGCAGAGGCCTTCTAGTTAGTTACAGCCCTCTATTTACTTTGATGCTACTGCCTAATATTTAGAGGATTTTGCTATAATGTTTACTTCTGTCCTTTTGTTCATGGTGTGGGGAGTAACATGCACTTGTATTTTTAAAAAGGGAAAGGGGAAAAGAAGCAATTTCATCTTCTCTTCAATTTTATACTCCACATTCCCTGTGTCCAAGTTGCTATTGTGACCTAATAAATTCAATGTGCTGTTGAAATACATTAAAACAAAAACAAAAGCCTCCTCCATGCTGAAATGGTTAATTTCAAATTTTTCCAAGGAATTCTCCTCTGAGCCCTATTATCAACACATGATTGTCACTGCAACATGGCTTTACTGACACATTGGTGTTAAAAGGCAGTGACAGAGCCACCAGGAGTGAACGAGAGCCATTTATATATACTGTAAAACTACGCAGACAATCCAAAGGAACAAGGCATCTGCATTCTGGGTTGATGCAACCTACTGAACTGTGGGCTTGCAGTTTCAGAATGCAGAATGTCATGCCTGGCTCCACTTTAGGGAGCTCTCCTGGCTGCTCCGTTTGCCTCCCTGTTCTCAGAATCCTGATGCTGAAGTTAATATATAAGGACATCCCTTGTGTAGTAATGGAGACATGCAGCAGGGCATGCTAGAGCACCGCATATTTTTATGCATTTATTTATTCAAGCTGTGTGGCCTCCCTCCCACCCCCAGCCCCCAACACCTTTCCCTTTGCAACTTATCAACTTGAGCCCTCAGACACTCACACCCACACAATGATCTCAGCAGGCAGGGAGGAAAATGGAGAGCAAATGCACTTTAGGAAAAGAACAGGAAACCGACACTGAAATGGCCATTACTGGGCATTGCCATTTCACCTGTGGTTTCAGCTTCTGCTGCAAGTATATGCAATGAATGTGGCCTGATTGCCTTAATTCAGTGATATTGGCAATAATCACAATGGCAGGCAGTGCCTGAGAGATTGCCCTTGACAGCAGAGTTGCAGAGATGGAGATATGGAAAAATTCTTTCGGGCACAACACACAAAAGGAATAATGGAGAGATGTTCAGGATTCCATTTCCTGGTGGAAGGGTAAATGGCAAACGGGTTGAATTCTGAGTGATTAACTGGATGTCTGATGAGTTGATCAGTTCCTGGTTCCTTTTGTCATTGGGATTATCTGTGCTGTGGGAAGATAACAGCCATGCAGCAATACATAGCCACCAAAGAGACAGTCTGGTGCTGATTTAGACTCAGGATGAAAAAGGAAAGTTATAAAAAAAAAAAAAAAGAAAAAGAAAAAGAAAAAGAATTAAATAAAAAAAATAAAACCAACCGATTTTAAAGGCAAAACACCGAAGGCCATTCCCAGAGCAGGAAGAGTGCTGAGCTGATGGAGAGTCCTCCCCAGCTGCTACTGTGAGAACGGCTCCACTTCCTTCGATGGCCAAGGTCATTTTACATTAGGAAGTCCAGTGGTTTAGGATGGGTAAAAGGGGAAGAGTTAATGATTCTCCAAAAGTTGTCAAAATGAGTTATGTAAAGAGGTCATCTGTGGAAAAATAAGGGACAGCCTTGGTGGAAGCTGACATTTGTGCCAAGGTTAGCCAAGGGGGGAAGGGGGGAGCAGCACAACTGCGCCTTTCTGACTTCCCCATCATATTGAGCAAAGCATAACTGGCCATAATAATGACATTTCTAACAAAATATCTGGCCAATACAACACAAATACTCTAATGATTTCAGGATTGTCTGCATTGCAATCACTTGAGAAAGTGTTAATATAATTTTGTAGCACAGAAAATTATCAGCTCGTATTAACTGTCTCTACTAATAATTATGCCTGTATGAATACACATTTATTTTCATGCTCAAGTAAAAATAGTATACAGAGAACTTCTAGAATATGCCTTTCATCCATCCTAATAATGATCTTGCAGAGTATAATAATGAGGAAGGCCTCATCCCAGGTACAGTGTTAACTTTAACTTGAATTCTGTTAGTTGCCTCAAGCCTGTATGTGTCACATGCTACATGGTGTCTTAGGCCCAACACTGTGTCTCCTTACATGTAACTCTATAGTAAACTTAGCACTTACTTCTTTTGGTTGGATTTGACAGTGAGAGAGTAGACAGTGCTCCCATTTCGTTCATTTATTCATTCCTTCACTTGGTAAATATTCATGAAGTACCTATTGTATGCTGGGCCTTGTTCTACCAGGTTCAAAGAGTATTGTAATAAGCAAATGAGATAATTGCCCTTATGAAGTTTGCATTTGTGATGTACGCAAACAAGGAAATAAGCAGACAGATCATGAAGCAGGAAACACAAGGAGGGGGAGCAGGAAATGAATGGCCACGAGGCTCCGTGGAGCTTTGTATCTTGTAGAGTACGTGGCTGATATCTAAACAGAGACTGGGCAGAAGTCAGGGATGGAACTGTGCTAAAAGTCATGATCCACACAAGAGCAATCCCAAATGGAGATTTGGGAGAGAAGACTCACAGTGGATTTCTACAACCATTGGAACTGTTGTTCTTTAATTATTTTATGATATTTTTATGAACTCTTAGAGAATTTCATACAGTGTATTTTGCTCATATGTGCCCCCTACTCCTCACCTCAACTCCCCTAAAATCCACTGTTTTAATTCTTTAGATAACCAAGAATGTCCATTGTCAGATGCCAGGGTGCAGCTCTTCTGCCTCTCCTATATACTCTGCTAACACTGCTCCCTGCCCAGCTCAGTTTCCTCCTCACTGTTCCTAAAGAAATATGAACCCGTGAAGGCTCATTACCCCAAGGTAGGGGAATGCCAGGTTACGGAAGTGGGAGTGGGTGGGTTAGTGAGCAGGGGGAGGAGGGATAGGATAAGGGGTTTTCGGAGGGGAACATTGAAAAGGGGATAGCATTTGAAATGTAAATAAAGAAAATATCTAATAAAAATGTAAAAAAAAAAAAAAAGAAAAAAATTTTGTAGCTTCTGTAATTGTCATAGGTAGAGTCCATCTTTATGTTTAGAACAATTTGAAAAATGAAATACTTATCTTGCCTGTGGTTAGCCATAAAACACTCCTGTAAATATTTTGTCTTGCCTAATTAAATATCATTTCTGGCAACAGAAGTGTATTGAGTCCTTGGGTCCTTTTGTTTGAGTTAAATTTATTCTCAGTTCTGTGACTATCTAAAAAAACAACAAATGATAAAAGTAAATTACAGTATATTACTACATGTCAAAGACTAAAATGCAGAAAGCCAAATTAATAGAGAAAAATGGCCGTGTTATCTAATTATCTGTGAAAGTCTTAGGGCAGGTTGATTACAAAAACGTTAATAGCAGTATGCTACTATCTTACCTATTTATTTTCCAAAGATTATAAAATAATGATTCTATTTAATGCTGTCCACGTGCAGTTGAATTACAACTGTCATTAAACTGCTGGTGATAATGTAAAATGATAAAAGTCATTTGGTAAGCAGTTTGATACTGTTTAAAGAGCCACAAAGTTATTAATCCCCTTTGATCCATTAATCCTATTTCTGTGAACTAACTCTTAATGTATATAGAATTATTTTACTGGATCTTATTTATTAGAATAAAAATGTAAGGGAACTAATTACTCGATATTACAGGAATGATGATGTAAAAGTTAAGTCATTGTTTGAATAAATGGTATTCAGGGATTAAAAGATAAATACTTGCCATATGTAAGACTGAAGAATAACTGAAAAAACATGCAGAGGTGACAGTTTTATATAAAATATATTCATATGAATGACAGATACTATAAAAATGGAAAAAGACTTGCTGTGAATGAGTGATCTATGACTGTATATAGTATCAGTATAAACTGATGATATACATGTTATATCATGTATACATGATATATATAACACTATATATATATATATAGTGTTAATATTATGTAATAATTACTCTATTACAATTAAAATAAGTAATTTCAAAGTTTTAGGGAAGCAAATTACTGACCAAATTTTAAGTGTTCAAGCTGGTGATGTCCTACTTTTTAATGTGTCATAGTATTTTTAAGATGGTATCTATCTCTCCTACATGAAGATTCCAGGAATCCTAACGATATTAAATCACATATTAAATATATTTTCTCATTTCTCCAAATTCAAGATTTTAATTCTCTTTAATGCCCTATTTTAATTGGAATGTTGCTAAATCCGTTGACAGTCTCACCAACCATTTTAACAGCCTTTTAATTTGTCGTCTAGAAAATTATAACTCTTCATTAACTTTGGGAGACACAGCATTGCAGTTGTGATGTATCATTCCTCATTTTATTAACAATCTACTTAATGAAATTCAGGCTTCGAGCAGATGATAGTGATAATGGAAGTACTTGCCCTGGATTTTTTTTTTTCTTTCACAAATTAGGAATTTACTGATAAGCATAATAGGAGAACAAACATTTAATTCTTCCAGAGCACAAGAAGTAAAAACCTAAAGAAAGAGATTTTTTGAGCCCACAGAGTTATAATTAATATCCACCTGAACATTTATCCAGCTGCCTTTTCTCATTCCCATACTGTGTGCCACAGTCCGGTGACACTGTGCAGATTTCACGTTATAGAATAAGCTTCCTCAGCTTCCATCAGTAGCATTTGGGTAGCAGTAAGCAGGTAGCCTAGAAAGGATCCTTCTTTAGGGCATACCCATAGGTTGATAGCTTCATATAGAAATCACTTACATTTGGCTGTTTAAATAGACCTGCTGTTATTGATTAAATATAGCTCTGATATTGATTATGAGATATAAAAATACACTAATATATATGCAGATATGCTATAAAAGTCAAGGAGCTGGGGTTGACTGTGCAGAGATATATAATGACTTCATGAGGCACTTGAAGATTGTTTGTTCCCCCCTTTGCTCATTTTGGGGAAGACAACTGAGGCACAAGGAGGGGAGCTACTTTGTTGTCAAGACGATAGCATAGGTTAGTACCAGAATTTTAAGAACTTAGACTAAGAAACTATTGGTACACCATTAGTGTCTTCTTCTCCTACATGGGAAATGTTTACAATTTATTTCAAAAGAGTGGTTTGGAAGAATACTTAATTGGTAAGACGCTTGATGCACGAGCCTGAGGCTTTGTATTTGAAATCCCTGAAACTCACATAAATGTAACCACGTATGCCTGTAACCCAACACTAATGGGGTAGTGGGACAGAGACAGACCCATCCCTCACCAGCTAGTCTAGTCAAATTGGTCATCTCAGGTTTGTTGAGAGACTTCTCAAAAATAAGGTAGAGAATGACTGAAGAAGATATCTGATACTAAACATCAACCTCTGGCCTGAACACACTTGCACATGCATGTGCCTATACACTAACACACATATGCCTGACTGATCTGCACACACACACACACACACACACACACACACACACACAGAGAGAGAGAGAGAGAGAGAGAGAGAGAGAAACAGAGAGACAGAGAGACAGAGAAACAGAGAGACAGAGAGACAGAGACAGAGAGCACTCAAAAATATATATCAAAAGAAACTCTCAAATTGAGATATACATTTCCAGAAAGAGCAAATAAGGGTTAGGATTCCACGCAGCCAAAGCCCGTTGGTTCTAGCCAGTGTTCTGTCTGGCAGCAGGTGGTATAGCTATTCCTAAGAACCCATAGGAAACAATATGGTTCACACATCATCAAATGGGCAGCACTAGACAAAGATAAAAGAGTGATTCTAAAGGATAACTTCAGAGGAAAAAGGAATCATTCACAAGGTTCTGTTTGGGTTATTATGCTTCCCCCCCAGGTTTATGTAGCAAATGTTGTAACACACTGAGATTAATTTTCACATAAGACCTATTTCTCCCATGGGAATCAGACATCATTTCAGTTTTTCTTCCTTTCTCATATCAAAACACTGTCCTCCCTAGGGATGATTTGTGGTATAGGTGGAAAGTTTCCCACAGACAAACACAAAATGAGACAGAAAACTCCAGGAAGGCTTGTTGTTATCTCTTGACTCCATTTTATCTGTTCTGGGGCATCTGTGTACCTTGTCCCACACTCTAATCATTAAACCAGAAGGAGTACAATACACAAAGAAAAATGAAACATATAGCTATAAGTCTTACGTACTCACTACCATTAGTACTTATGCATCTATTCGTGTATTTTCCTTATTTTTATTATGCATTTATTTATTCTTGAGATAAAGTTTTGCAATAGAGTCCATGCTGGCCTCATGATAATCATCCTACCTTAGTCTCAGAAGTGTTGAGATTACAAACAGGAATCACTATGTCTAATAGTCACTTGATAAAAACGTCACAATCATATAATCAGATCCCTAGAGAATATTTATAAACTTTTCTAATAATATGGCACATATAATGTAATTTTTATATTTTTCCTGGACAATATTTTTATTATTTAATGTGTAATGTTACATTGATTTACATAGGCTACATATATGTGTACAATTCTGCACATATCCAGCAATGTATGTACATAGTTAGGGAAATAATTAAATACATGTATGCAACAATCCCACATATCTTAGGATTGAATTAATTATGGGGTTTAATTACCATAAAAAGATTTTAGCTATATTTCAATGTATCTTGATTCTTAACAGAGCTATACGTTTTGTTCAATCTTATGCTTGTTTAATAAATTCTATGTCAAAAATGAACCAATTTAGAATATGATTTGAAGAGATTATCATATATTCTTTTGATGCATTTAAGAGATGATCTGTGAGAATTTTTTATTGTTTTGGGGTCCACACCTGATTCTAAATTCAAGCCTGAAACACAGACCCATTTCAAGGCCACTCTATTTATTCTTCGATTTTATTGAAAAATTTTTTTACACTCCAGATTTTATTTCCTCGCCCCCTGTTCACCACACCTGACTGTACTACATCCTATACCTCCTTCCCACTCCCTGTCTCCACTAGGATGTCCTCACTCCCAACCCCCCACCTGATATGACCTCTAAAGTCCCTGGGGCCTCCTGTCTCTTGAGGGTTAGGTGCATCATCTCTAATTGAACATAGACCTAGAAGTCCTCTGTTGTATATGTGTTGGGGGCCTCTTATCAGCTGGTGTATGCTGTCTGGTTGGTAATCCAGTGTTTGAAAGATCCCAGGGGTGCAGATTAATTGAGACTGCTGGTCCTCCTACAGGATCACTCTCCCCCTCAGCTTCTTTCAGCCTTTCCCTAATTCAACCACAGGGGCCAGCAGCTTCTGTCCATTGGTTGGGTGCCAATATCTGCATCTGACTCTTTTGGCTACTTGTAGAGTGTGGTCATGCTAGGTCCCTTTTTGTGAGTACTCTATAGGCTCAGTAATAGCGTCAGGCCTTTGGACCTCCCCTTGAGCTGGATCCCACTTTGGGTCTTTCACTGGACCTTTTCCTCAGGCTGTTCTCCATTTCCATCCCAGTGGTTCTTTCAGACAGGAACAATTATGGGTCAGAGTTTTGACTGTCGAATGGAAACCCCTTCCCATTCTTCTATTTTTATTTCTGTATTAGTGGTTTCAAAATTAAACTAATTAATTGAGATTAAATGAGCAACATGAATAGAGACCAATATGGGATGATACTTCTTGAAGTCTGATAACAAAATGTAGAAGAATCAACATGTCGTTGCAAAGAATAGATTCAGTAGAAGATATAATACATTTATATGAAAATGCTACATAATTGTTACAGAAATCATATTTCAGAAAGATATTTTAAGAAAACAAAAAATGCTTTGATGACCATAGCCACAAAATACAGACTATCAAATAAATAATAAAACTCCAATTTTAAAACTATATTTTCATGTACACACAGCAGCTAAACGCTTGAAAAAAAAATCCCAATATATTAATTGCAATTATTGCTGTAAGATAATTTAAAAACAATTCATAATCATTGTAAAGACTTGAAAATAAATCTACAATAAAGAAAATTAAGACAACCTATGATATTATCTGTAAAACAGCATATGCATTGCAAATGACTCTTTAAAGACAAAATACATCATCTGAAAGTCACCCAGCATCCTTTGCAACATCTTCATCATTGGTGCCAGGTTATACAATGCTGTTCAGAAGTCTTATGTCCCCAAACTCTGGGCCTTTATGAGCATTTATGAGTAGACAATTCTCCCAAAATAAACACTGAGATGAAGAAAGACTCTGAGTACTTAACATTGTATGTTAAATATTTGTTGTAATTATGAATAACACGATTAATTTCATTTAACTGATGTTTAATAAAATAAGAATAAACTGGTTTTAAACTAAGTCCCTAGTTGTCTGGGGTTCATTCGGGTCTCAGCTTAACAATTATTTACATTTGGTATAAACTAATTTACTGTTATTATCATTTTTATTAACGTCATCAATTTCTCCAATTCGCTTTCACACATTCAAGAGGAAACAACAACACTAATTTTCCAGCCTATAATTTCTATGTAACCACAAAGTCTGGTACATCTCTCACATGAAATTATTTTTTTTTATGTTAGTTGTTTCAGGTTCAATTCTGATCAAGTGAAATTTGAAACTCCCCTTTCCCCTGAAAATAAAATCCTCCAACTACAGAGTCACTTCAGTTGTTTGAAATAAGATGGTAATTTATGCTTTTTTTCTGATATAACCATATTATTTCCCTTGAAATTGAAAATGTGACTCTATGCTTCTTCTCCTTTGCTTTAAGGATAGAAGTGCCAGGTGATCTCATCAGTAAACAGGAACACTGCATACTCTAGAGTGTGTGTATTGTGTATGTGTGTGTGTGTGTGTGTGTGTGTGTGTGTGTGTGTTGGGGGGAACAAATATTTTTAAAGGCTCATTTTGCCTCAAAATAAAGCAATTTAGAAGGACTGCCACAGGAACAGGAGCTGGGCTGTGAGAAGCCATCATCTGAATACACTAGGAAAATGTAAGCAAAAAATTGCAAATAAAACTGCTTATATTCATGTAACTTGTTTGGCGACAGCCGTATAGCATAAGGAAAGCTGCTATAACTCATAACAGCATCTTGTAATAAAACAGCTCTATGCATCCCTCTCAAACTGCTCAGTGCTCAAATCTCATCAGATGGCTGACTAAGCACTACACTTTGGGACAGTAAATCTGTTTCCAATATGGTCTACATTCACAGATATGCGCTTTAGTATTCATACTAAGACACTTCCAGCTAAGTACTTATAAAGAAAGGGTAATCATATATTTAAATATCAGGATGCTATTTTCTCTGTCTATTTTAGTCATCGAGTTCACACTAGAGCGAGACTAAATGGGTCTCAGGCAACCTTCACCAAATGCAACTCTGACTCGCAGCTCTGTGAGCTTGTCTCTGAAGCCTCAACTTCCGCTCCCATAATGCCACGCTTCTATCTCCCATGGAGGTGGAGTTGCTAGGCAGTCTGGGTATGGTGTGGTTCTTTCCAGCTCACTAGCTACTTCTGGGTTTCCTAGGAGCTTTAACTGAGCATGTCTCATGCCTGTCTGTATTTCCGGCTCTGCAGCAATAACACAGACAAAGCCAGTCTCAAGTGAACCATTTGTTGACTGACTGACCACCCGTGGCTTAGTGTTACCAGCTCAGATTTGAGGCTCAAAATCCTTTCCAAAACCCCAAGGGGGCAAGACAAACATGACTAGCAGGTTGAGTTTTAAAGACTTTTGCAGACATTCATTTCACTCAGGGAGCCAGCCTGTTTTGCGCTTTGGAAGAGAAGACTTGATGCTGGTGTTGAACTGCTGGGATTGGAAGAAGGGTCTTCCCTCTTTTATTTATTTCTCCATGCGACTTTGCCCCCAAAGTAGAATTACCTCCACACAGTCACATGCATGAGCTTATTAAAGGAAACAAGGAACATTCTGAGACTTTGTTTCAAAGATAGATAAGTATCTAAGCCCCAGTAATTCTAAGTAAATCATGATTTGAGGCAATTTAAATGATAATTCTATTGAATAACTACATCTCTGATGGGACTGAGCTGTTAGTTGGTAGGAAAGGCTTCCTACAGCCCACCCCTTTCTCTACAGCGATTGCCCTTACATCATCTTGAAGGGGACTTTTTTTTTCTTTATTTGCCTAATTTAGAAATGGAAACCTTGTAACCAGCCTTTTAATCATAACCATGTTGTCTCTTCTTTTTCTTAAGTTTTATTTATTTATTTACTTATTTGTGTGTATCTGTTTGATTTTCTTTTGTTTCGTTTTGTTTTTGTTTCTGGTTTTGTTAGCATATGCATGGAGGTACCCACAGAAGCCACAAGATGGCTCTGGTTCCCCTAGAACTGGGGTTTCAGGCAGTTGTGAGCTGTTGTGTAGATGCTGGGAACCAAACTCAGATTCTGGGCAAAAGCAATATGTGTTTGTGACTGAAAATCTATCCCTACAACCCCTAGACTTCATCTCATAGAAGCTATGTATCAGACATAGCCTAGGACTACATTTACAGGAAGGTTTTTTAATGAGCTATAAGCTATATGGGTTTCCTACCATACACTAAACAGAATTGAGAGATGGAAAGAGATGTATCATGCTGTGTAGTGTTTGTGCAACAGTCTGGCAGGCAGTGTGGACAGAAGAAAACAGCATGTTTTGTTTCTTTGTTTTTGACATCTTAAGGGTATAATATTTTGGGGATGGATGGGGTCAGTCTCCTAGCCTCAACTCCCCCTCAGGGTTGAATGACTATATATGAGAATGCTTTAGGGATAGATGGCAACTTTCAAATACATTTAAAGAGTATATAAACTTATTTAGGTATTTTGTTCATGGTAGGCATTTTAAGTAATAGTCACTCTTTGTAAGGATGTTTGTCATTAAAGAGAGTAGGCTCAGTGGTTAAGAGTACTTATTCTTTTTTAAAAAGAGAACACTTTCTACAGGTAATATTAAGTAGAGGAAGAAGACTTTAGTCCAGACAGAATCTCCTACACTCAAATGGTCAACTGGTTCTGCTTAGCATAGGTCTATCTGGTTCAAACTGATTCCTACTCTACTGATAGGAAGGAAGGTAAAATCCATGAACTGCTGGAATCTGGGCAGGGCAATGCCTGAGCATGAGCAGTGTGGTTAGAGAAACCAGCCAGACTTCTCTGTATGCTAAACCCCAACCTTTCTGACCTCTGCCCTCTGTTCACTAGGAGAAAGGCAAAGGCAGGTGGAGAGGTCTATAAGAAGGTTGTTGAGGACATAGGAACTGGCAGCAACATCAGGCAAAAGGTGGCCCGCCCATCAGGGAGCAAGAAGGGTCTCCTTTTGTTCGGAGAAAGGGAAAGAACTGACCAAAAAATGACAGAGAGAGAGAGAGAGAGAGAGAGAGAGAGAGAGAGAGAGAGAGAGAGAGAGAGAGAGAGAGAGAAGTTTTCACCTGGTGCCTCCCCCATCTGTCTACGATTGTTAGGATATAAGCAGCTTCTTTATTTGATGCCAGGGTCAACTGTGTAAACGTAGAAGCCCAAACAAACTTATCAGCAAGTAATGGAGAGGAATATACATCGAACTGGAAACCAGCAGAAACGAGGGCTTTACCTCTAAACCCAGGAGCATGCTGCATCCACAAGCGCCCAGAGATGACTTGTCTTCGTCTTTCAAATTCATGGCGCATGTTCACTGGTCCCTAAGGACCTTCCTGGATCTACTGTCCCAAGGACATGGCATTTCTGAGTTTCCAGGCTCTCATCGTCTCTAGTACCCAGAGAAAGAGCATCTGTCACATCAATGACACCGCGTTTGGATCCCGCCCTTATTTTTCTCTGGCTAAGGTGTTTAATACTGACAGTATAATAGAATAAATCACAGCCATCAGGGCTGGGAGTGACACTGGCCACACACATTAGAGATAAACAGTCAAAAATCACTCACCCATGCCTTCCCCTTTGCCCGAAGCCTCTGCTGTCTGACGACACGAAGCTTGAACTCCGATTTCCATCTGGCTGCACAGATCGGAGCGCCAAAATAACCCTCTGCATCGTCCTAATGGCTGTAATGATACTCTGCCTTCCAGCAGCCTGCCTGCCTACACCAGCTCAACCTATGGACTGGATTTCTTTCCTGCAGCAAGTGTTGAGGGAAATATGAGTGTTGCATAGTCAGTCGACAAACAATTCACAGCTGCCACTAAAGTCAGATCGCTCAGGTGTGATTCTTTTTGTACGACATACATACAAATTACCTGGCCTCCTTCAAAACTCAACCTTGGCTGTCCTTGAGCAAAAAGGTGATTTTCCTCTACCAAGTTCATAGAGTACAGGGAGGCATACACTAACCACCCCAAAAATTCAACCCTTTAACATTATGTTCACAGGTCTCTATGCCGGATGAGAGATGGTAAGCATGGAGTGCTGTAGCACAGGATAGACCCATCATGGCAAAGCAAGAAATCTCTAGAAGGAACTCATCCCAAGGACATGGCCTGATAAGTGTTGTGGATGGTTGCAACCCTAAAGACATCTAACGTGGGTGGGTGCTAGGCTCTGAACTCGGGTCTTCTAGGAAGAACAGTAAGCCCTCTTAGGCAACTACTGAGCCATCTCTCCATATCCTCAAGTGTCTGAGTCTCAAGGTGAGTTCCTCCCCAGTTGTTTACGTCCTCAAGCCAGTATCATGCATTCCTCAAGCCCATCAGCCTTGCCCTCCCTTTCCTGTCCTGAAATGCATATGCCTGTCCTTGATGTTTCTCTAAGTTTCTTTGACCCCTCTTCCCTTTCCTTATCTCATCCCCAGTCTCCACAGGTCTACCCTATTCTTTTCTGTAAGTCTGACTGATTTTCTAAGCATCTAGACATGGGCAAGAAGACTGGTTATGCGACATTGGGTCTGGCATGTTTCACTTACTGAAAGCTTTCTAGTCTCATTCGTGTTGTAGATAACAGGCTCTCCTTCTTTATACAGCTGAGTATTATTCCACTGTACAAATGTACTCCATCTTTTTCCTGCCCGTTCGTGGTTCCATGTGGGCTCTCATGTGTAATGCTGCCTTTGCATGCTTTCCACATTGAAGCAATGACTTCCTAACAAGTAAATGCCACTGTATTTGTCTTTAACCTGAGAGTAGAGTACCTTTTCCTCCCGCATGTTTCCTTAGCTGTGGCTATCTATTACTTGACTCTTTTCCATTTTTCAAATAGCTGATAGTAGACTGATAGATGCAATGTCCATGAAAACTACCTATAGCCCTTAAAGTGATTGATGAAATTATTAGTAGTAAAACGTCTTTGTAAGTTGTTCTAGGTGATAACTAATCTTGATAGTGAGGTTGATTGAATTTAGAATCTACTAAGAGACACACCTCTAATGGAGCTGCAAGCGCATTTCCTGGAAGGAATCCTTAAAGGAACTAACCATTCCCCTAGAGTGGGCAATACATTCTGATGGTAGCCTAATATTAGGAAAACTTGCTTTTGCCTGTCTGCCTTCACCCCTTGCTGGTAACTGCATCTATTCTGTTGCTGCTACTGTTGGTGTTATTCTTCAAAAACATGGGAACTGAGCCTAGTTTCCTGATATTGACAATGAATGCAAACTGAAAAGCAGTGGATTTCCAGGAATGTTCAAGGCTATTAGCACCAGACTGAATCTTCTGAGCCTTCTAGTCTCACACACTAAGCAGCTACTGGGCTCACAGGCTCTCCACAATGAAGGTAACCATTGATGGACTATCCAGCACACTGTTTTATGATTATTGATCCCCGTCATGTGGGGGGATAAAAGGTAAGTAGTTCCCATGAGCGTTACTACCATTATTGGTGGTTTGAAGTAGTCGGAGGATCAGAAAAGACCTTGTAAAAGTTTTCTGAGATCTGAGGCTGATACGGAATGCATTATTAGTTCTGTTTTTGTTAACTTCCCAGCAAATGTGTAAAATACGTGAAAAGAAATGAAAGCCACGTTGCCTTTTTAAGGATGGAGCTGAAACATACTGTAACATGCAGAGCTACCCTAGAAAGTGCTCAATGATTTCATGCTCATAAAACTCACTGAATTATCAATGAGAAGGGGATATGCTTGGGAAAGCCATTCAAAACGGAAAACCTTGCCTTCCAGCCAACATTCCTGAACTATACTAGTAAAAACAACAACAAGTACAAGGGGAAGGGTGTGAGGTGGGGGAAGGCCAATGGAGGCCTTGTGAATAGACATCTTCCCTTCAGACTTCGGTGTGTGAAGGGAATCCCCTGTTCAATAATAAACATTGATTAAATATCCACAAGCACTGTGCCCAGCTGCTGCTACAGGGGCAGGAACATTGTTGTGCCCTGCAGGGAACTTAAGGAACGTGTATATGGCTTCCCACGGTGCACTTTCTGAGCTCTGACATGGTGGTTTCAGGGAATGAAAACAATGTCAGACTTTCTAGGTGCACCATCAGAATTCCTTATGAACCAAAGACACCAACAGCAGCTACATTGCCAAGCACAGAATTTTATGATGTTTCTACAGCTTTTATGCGACTCTGAAACCATTCGAAAATGAAAAGCTTATTAAAATTCTCCTAAAAGCCAACCAAGCAGCCACATATGTAAACAGAAAAAGCACACGACTCCTTCTGTAAAACAATTTGAAGTGAACGGGAACCCTTATAAAGTTTAGTCATACTTAGTACGGATTAAATTGTGGGTACAAACTAAGGTCAGTGCCTTGTCCTGAAACATAGGCCCTACCCACACTGGCAGCCTCCGATTGCCGCTGCCCTACAGAGCCTTCTCCTAGCCTACACAGTGACTTTGAAAACAAGTTAGTTGCCACTTGTCTTAACCTGATTGACACTGTTAGCACAGGCTGACGCAAAGGACTGGGAGCAAGTCATTCCTTTGGGAAAGATTTAAAAGAACAGAGTGAGGGACAGGCACAGAAACAGGACCAGAGAGAAATCCAATTCAATGATGAGCTGCAGAGATGCTCACTGCCTTGTGCACCTCATGGGACTGGAACTAGGACTTTCATGGCACCTCAAGCCCTGCATAGCAGAATGAAAGGGGGCTACTTATCATGCCCACCACAAGTGGCCTTTTAGTCTCTTAACCTAAACCAAGAAAGCTCCCAAATGGTTGAATCCCTGAATCCCTTTTGTCACATTGGCTTCCCTGTCTTTCTCATAAAGGCAGTGGGCCCTTCATTAGCAGGAATGACCAGGGCCAGAGATGAAATCAGAATGCCACAGAAAGCTCACTGCATTCTGGGAATGACCCTTCTAGGAACACTTCACATCTAGAGATTTCATGAACAATTTCCAGCTTTCTATTCTTCGGAAGCTAGAAGATCCAGTGGAGTTAAACCAGAATTCCACAATGAAACTGATGTGCCTTTCCTAAGAGGTACTATCTGGACATGTAGGCACCAAATGAGAGGAGTCTCGAGCATGCCATGCAACTGCAAAACTGGCCTACTTCAACTATCTATCTGTCCTGTGTAGTCTCTGTGATTAGGGGGCATTTTTGTCTCTGTTATAACAATCCTGATCCTCAATACATACTCACAGGAGAAAGGGGATAGAGGCCTACTGCATGTGGCACGTGTTCTCCATACCTTCCCCTTTCAATATGAGTGCAACTAGCCTGTACTTCTTCCCATGGAGGTACCAAATTCATCATTGCTGCTTTGACTTTGAGGATGTTGGATCAATTAACATAATTAATTGATTATGAACTACATCCCCAGCCAGGTGCTCAAATTAAATCTCCACTTATAATGTTTAACAGCAAGGAAGACGAGGAGAAGCAGAGCAGAGAGAAGAATCAGGCCACCTGCTTGCTCTGACTCAAGAGCAAAGGAGTGGAGCCTGGTGAGAGAATAACTTGTACTGCTCGCTGGGCTGGCACGTGGCAGCCCACTCTTGCAGAGACACTACAGTGTGGACTTCCTGTTGGACTAATGGTATACATAATGGTGTCTAATAATAATTAGGACAGTCTAGTAAAGCCATACTGATGGACTTTCTGAATGAAGTCACTATACTAAGAATGAGGCCTGTGGCCCTGAAAGTACCACTAGTCCCAGAAGAAGGGTCTAGATTGGGAAATGCATTATTTTAGGCTCAGTGTGATGTACTCAAATCTGATTTATATAAGCATATATTCCCAGGATCTGGAGGGATAGCTCAGAGTACAAAGTACTTGACTGGTATGCATAAGGATGGGGCTTGATTCCCAGATGCTCCATGTAAATATGCCCGTCATGGTACTGTGTGCTTTAATTCCAGTACTAGGGGGTCAGACAAGAGTCAGACATCATGACCTAAGCAGCAAGCTCCATATGGTGAGAGACTCTGTGTTAAAAAATATTTAAAAACTGAGCAGAACCTGAGGAGTAATACTGGACATAATGCTTTCTCTGTTTCTGTGTCTTTGTCTTCTCTGTGTCTCTGCTTCTGTCTCTCTCTCTTACACACACACACACACACACACACACACACACACACACACACACGTACATATACACTAAATACATTAAACAAATGACCAAATCAATATAAATTTGAAAAGTATTTACTCTTAATCACCTCATTTCCCATTCCAACCCCTGTGTGTAGGGAGCTGGGCTTTAATTGGTCTTAGGGTAGGACTCAAGCACTGGGCTTTTTAAACTCTCTGAGACAGCAGATACCCTACAAGCGGTCCAGAGACAGAGACACACCTGTAGTCTGTCCTGGTCCACTGTCCTCTCTCAGTGCTCTGCTAAGACTCGGTAATGTGCTCTGGCCTCCCTGCTCTGGCCTCCCTCTAACTTTCCTAAGCAGAAAGTGTTAACTGGGCCAGCTCTGCACAGAGCTTTTGCAGTGCAGACAAATGTCAGGGGACAGGTGTTAAGGTGGTAAGTCTCCTGAATCCATGGTCATCTGAAGAGAAATTAGCTTGGCCTATGGATATTTCTGCAGCAGTTGCTTGAAATTTTCTTTAGAACACTGAGGTCCCCTCCTGACCCCTCTACACCCCTGTACTTCTTTAGGTGCTCTATCTGCAACAACTAGCTCCATAGAAACAAATTTAACCCTCTGGAATTACTCTCCAAATACATTCAACATTTTGGTTCAAAGTGCTACAAATAAAATCAGCGCTCTAGTTCCCAGCACGTGGTGCAGACCTTCACAGCACAAGGACACCCAGAGAAGCAAGCATGACACAGTCAAGGTGGCCGTGGACATAGGGGAATTTAAAAGAAAGTGCTTCGAACTATTTTTAAAATAAAGTGCATCCCACTGGGACTGCAATTGCCCATTGCCGACTATTCATAAATCAGGGAACAAAGAGAAGCTTCAGATTCTGTGTCTTTTGGCCAAAGGAAAAGAGAGAGAGGAAGAAGAAGAGACGAGCGGAGAGAACACAATACAGGCCACCTGACTCTCTCTGTTGATTCTTTTTCATTCTTGAAAAGATGTTTCTGTCTTGGGAAAAATGCATTAAGCATAATGCTCAGAGTAACCTCGGCAAAATATTCCAAATATTATAAAAGGCTGTTGAACATTATTAGATAAGTCTATGCTGCGGTTATTTTTAATATCTCTGTGAACATTCGATATTTGCTCTGACGGTTCCCAGCAGAGAGTTATGACGATCGGAGACCTGACTTGAGGTTGAGTGGGGAAGAAGGCAGCTTATGCTGGAGGAATATCGAGTCCCTTGGAAGAGGGAGAGTCGGCTGGCTGTGGCAGCAGAGCGTGAGCTTGTGAGGTGCGCATGCCAATGAAGGTGCCCGTGGAGTGAAGGAGAACATGGATTCATTCTGGGGACACAACAGCTGCCTCCCATCTAGAAGCCGCCGTATCTCTAGGGATGCTTCTAGGATTGCCAGAGCTGAAAATTAAATTATAAACCTCAAACATGACATTGAAAATGTAATGTTTCCTCTAATACTATCAATGTGATGACACAATCTGTTGGAGGGTCAGTACTAACCCTGGACCTAGCCTGGAAAGCAAGATGAAGCAATACCCTGGCCATTACCTCATCTCTCACTGCACATGTTTCCTCAAGATTCCAGTGAGAAACTGCTGAACACATAAACTCTGAAATCTTCCACATATGCAGCAAAGGAGGTCCCTACAGATGCCCATCACAAGCTGTGGCAGCAGCCTAGAAGAATGGTAGTATTATTCTGTCATAAGCACCTACACACAAGGACCTGAGACTGTAGTTCAAGACATAAGCACCATACAATGCTACAGAGAACATTCACACTGGCCTCCTATAGGATACAGTGTTGCCAGGTTGGACAGAGGGCTGGACAAAGGGACAGGCAATAGTGTCTGTTTCTGTGCTTTGAAGTATACCCATTAGAAGGGGCAATGAGCCATTAATTTAAAAATAATCCCTTTCCAAACATAAAAGCAGATCAGCTCAGAGTACTTTACTTAGCTGCTACTTATGGCGAGTCTCAGTAAGCTACGTCTATGTCAACCAAGTCACTCTGAGATAACACAAGACAACCCATAAGGGCTGGAAGAATATGGAGTGCGCAGAATGTCACCCAGGAGAAAGCCCACAGTTGAAGCCTCTTGGTGTGAATAGGTTTGGAATAGGCAGAGATTTTTGGTATTCTACAAAGAGGAGAATAAAAGAGATCATTTAATTAGTTTCTCTCCCTCTCTCCCTCTCTCTCTCCCATTCTCCCTCTCTCCCTCCCCATTCCCCTTTCTCTCCCTCTCCTTGTCTGTCTCTATCTCTTCTAACTCCATTTCGATTTCTTTGTTTTCTTTCTCTGTCTCTCTTAGTCTCTGTCTCTCTGTCTCTGTCTGTCTCTGACTCTGTCTCTCTGTCCGTCTCAGTCTCTCTGTCTCCCCCTTCCCCACTCTCTCTCCCACTATATCTGAAGCACTAGAGATGCTGGGCTAACCTTTTATAAGTGTTATATCTGGGAGCCATGGGTTTTTACCTTTCCACTTTCTACATCAATGTGTGAGTTAAACAAAACACACTTGGGAGGCAAATATGACCTGCGCCAATAACATTTGTGTCTGCTGTTTTGGGAGATAAAAATCAAGCCTAGTCTAATTATTGAGACAGGAAATAAAAGTGATAGAAACGAAACACAGCCAGACGGGGCACGTGAAGAGCTCTGGGGCTGTTCCAGTCCCCACCAAGGTTCTGTCTTCTCTCCTTTGACTGTATGAGTCCTCCTGGGATCTCCTTATTTTTTTGACACATTTTGCCAAGGTGATCACACCAAGTCCTGGGAGATTATTAAGTATCAATTCCTACATCTCTATATGGCTCAAGCTTCTCTACAGGATTTCAAAAAAATTGTACAGATAACTGCCTGTTAGACATCATCACTTGC